>NW_008601286.1:0-17576 GCF_000691845.1 Merops nubicus | reverse complement strand
GCAGCCAAGCTACAAACTGACCAGAGTGCTGGGCAGAATTTCCTCTGCAGCTTTAAGAGTGGAAAGCAACAAACCTTCAGCATGCCTCTGAAAATTTAACTCGACAACATTTTAGCCCCTCCAGGAGAAGCACGATTTCATTAGTGTGGGGCTATTTAGTCCTCTTCCTGGCTTTGCTTGTAGCTGGTTGTGGAGCTGAGTCTCTCTGGGTTGACTTTGAATTGAAGAAAGTGTGTTTTGCTTGTGTGCTCCCCACAGGGGCATTGGCTGGGGTACCCTTGGGAGAAATGAGAGGTAGCCAGTGGAGGAAACAATACTGAATTGGAGCTGGGCAGGTACAGGAGGAGACCCATTCCTTGTCTCCAGTCAGAGGTAGATGCTGCATTCAGGAGTGCTATGAAGGCTTTTCTTGGACATATGAAGGCATTTTTACATATGAAAACAGCCAGGAGTCCAAGCATTCACCAAGTCACATGGAGACTTCTCTTGTAATAAGAGGCAGGACTAAGTTGCACATGTGCTGTAAAAAAGGGACAGACTTATGTGGAGGCTGCCTGAGGCCAAGCACCTATATACTGTGAATTATTTTGGAGGGAAGAGGAGTGGAAACCATCATAGCTCCTCTGTTTTAGTATCAGCAGGATATGGTTGCCTCCCTGGGCTGGGCAGTTCTGCTGCCTCGCATCCTGTGCTCCCCTGAGCCCTTGAAAATCTGAAGTGCTGTAGCAGCCTAGCCCTGTGGTGTGGTGTAATGCACGTTGCCAGGGGCAGAAGGAGCTGTAAGCCCTGGAGGCTGGTGGTTGTGGGTGGAACTGGGGGTGTCTGTGTGCCCAGCTGGCTGCTGGGGCTGGGGGAAGCCTGAGCAAGATGATCAGCCTGATGTTCTCCTGATGAAGGGATCAGTCTGCCCATCCTCAGCCTGGTTGGCAGGGAAGGCAGGAGCAGAGATGGGGTTTGGTTTGTTTTGATTTTTGGGGCCTGGTGCAGAGCTGAGCGTGGAGGGTCAGTTCTCAGCAGTGTCTGTCTGTGTGGCTGAATTCCCCTCATGCAGCCTGTGTAAGCCAGACTCCTTCCTGGCTGGGAAAGTGGAGGCTGAGCAGCTTGAGTGACTTGTCTGAGGCACTCCAGTACTCGTATACAGAGCCAGGATGAGACCCTTGGTACCCAGACGTGCCTTTGCCTGGGCCAGCCAGGAGATTTTGCTGACCAAGTGCTGAACATCCAGGATGCACATGGTGGGAGAGGAGCTTTACAACCCTGAGGGCCACTCACTTGAGCTGTCAGTGCCCAAACTGCCAGGATCATGCCTGATATTTTCAGATGCACGATTCTTAGCACGGAGATGTCCCTGGGATCACCTGTTTCATCTTCAGCCTAGAAATGAGAAAGGCAACTTGTGTGATCTCTTACAGCAGGGGATGTTGTGGGTGTTGTCAGCTCTGCCTAAAATGTGCCTGAAAATCCCACAGGCAGCTCAGCCTTGCTCTCCTGCTGGTCTGAAAGGTGTCCTTGGCCGTTCCTCATGCTGGGGATGGGGCTTGCTGCAGCCAGCTGCATTTTTGGCTGGATAAAGCCAAGAGACCTCTCTATTGCTAGGCAACGTGAGCACTGTGCCTGGCTGGCACAGCAAGTGTGGCCAGGAGGTGCTGGAGGCTAGCACTGCTCTACCTTGCAGGTGCAAGCAGCCTACAGGCCGTGGCAGGGCTGGTGTTACCTCTATGCAAGGCTTTTGGATGCCAGAGGAGACTAGTATGGAGGGGCTTGGGGGTTTAAGGTTGTCATTTTTAATATTTTTATTTGGTTTTAATGGCAAGCTTTGCAAAGCTGAACTGGATTCTGCTGGGAGATTGCTTGTGGCAGGGCTGAGGTGTTTGCCTGAGTTGCAGGGTCTGGTGGGACTGGTTCCCTCTGTAGTTTTGCCTGCTGAGGGCTTCTGCTAATTGGATGTATTTTGCCACCATGGATCTTTTATCACACATGTTTAGCACGTTATACACAGGGGATCCTGATTCCCCTTCCTTCTCAAGAACAGCTCTCTGTGCCTCAGTTTCCTTGCCCTTTGAAAGGGGGTGAAGAGGCATCTTCCTGCCAGTGGAGCTGGGGTTTGGGTTTTCTTTTAGCTGTTGCCTCTAAAGCTCACATAACTCCCTAATAACATACCTGCGTGTGCCAACAGTAGGCTGTGGATTTCCAAACCAGTTTAGTGCTTGAAAGCAAACACCTGCAACTTCAAGGCAAGGCCAGTGTGGGGAACAAGAGCAGGAGCCTCCTGTGGCTGCTGGAGTGATGTGCTCAGGGCAGGAGGGTGTCCTGGCTGCAGGGGGGTTGATCTCTGCAGTGCCCCTGTGCCACTCGCTGGTGAGGTGCCTGCTGTTGAGCCTGTCCAAGCTGGGGTAAACAGGCATCTCTGTGACAACAAATAACCAGCTCCCACTCCACCTCTTTGGGGTTTTCTCAGCCTGAGAAGCTTTCTCATGTTGCACACAGGGCGTGTTTACTACAGGGAGCCACGTGGGCTCCAGGAGGAAACTAACGCAGGGATTCTGCGCAGGCTGCGTGGCAGCCAAGCCCCCTGCTCCTTTGCTCTTTGCTGCTTCCCCTCTTTCCTTGCAGGCTCTGCACATCTGACTGTGCCCCTGCACACGTGAAGGTGTGCTCTGTCTGGCATTTCAGGACAAACTGCAGCTCTCCTGGGGCTGAGGAGGAGGAAAGCACCATTTCTGTTCTTGCCTGACAGGCACTTTGCAGTCGCTGGGCTCGCTGCAGTGCTGTGGGGTGAGAGCAGCCCCCTGCAGTGCTCCTGGCCTGGGCAGGAGTGGCTGGAAACTGCCCAGGGGAGAAGTACCTGGAGGTGTTGGTCAGCAGCTGGGTGAAGATGAGCCAGCGTTTGCCCACGTGGCCAAGAAAGCCACCAGCATTCTAGCTTCCATCAGTGCTAGTGTGGGCAGCAGGACTAGATCCTGGGGTCAGTTTTGGGTCCCTCACTCCCAAGAAGGGCCTTGAGGGGCTGGAGTGTGGCCAGAGAAGGGCAACGAAGCTGCTGGGGAAGGGTCTAGAGGCCAAGTGTGGGGAGGAGCAGCTGAGGGAGCTGGGGGTGCTGAGCCTGGAGCAAAGGAGGCTCAGGGGAGACCTTCTGGCTCTGCACAGCTCCTGACAGGAGCCTGGAGCCAGGGGGGGTTTGGACTCTTCTCCCAAGGGACAAGGGACAGGACAAGAGGAAACAGCCTCAAGTTGCTCCAGGGGAGGTTGCGGTTGGAGCTGCGGAACAATTTCTCGCCCTGGAAGGTTGCCCAGGGCTGTGCCAGGCTGCCCAGGGCAGTGGTGGAGTCCCCACCCCTGGAGGGGTTTCCAAGCCGTGGAGATGTGGTGTGAGGGACACGGGGCAGTGGGGACCTGGCAGTGCTGGGGGAACAGTTGGATTTGATGCTCTTGAAGGTCTCTTCCAACCAGAATGATTCTGTGATTCTAAGGCTACTTCCCTTCTCCTTCCCCTCTGCCCATCCATCCCTGGCAGCTCTTTGCTCCAATGAGGCTTGGATGTTTGTTAAGGTGAAGGACAGACCACAGAGGCTGCTGTACCTCAACTGTACAAAGCCTGCAGCTCAGGGGTGACTTCTGCTGCTCTGGGCTTGTGTGAGAGCTGGAGATGTGTGACACTGCCCTAGGATGGCTCTTGCTCAGCACAGTGACTCACAGCCCTTTGAACTTGAGAGCTGCTGCTGTAGATGCCACAGTGTGTGCACCAACAGGCTGTGAAACAGTGTCCTCTACTTAACAGGACCTTTCCTAGAAGGTGTTTCTTTCTCTCCCTGCCCTCACAGCTCTCTCACAGGTGTCTGTTCAAAGTTCTGCCCATTCCCAGCCCCTCCAACCCCATCTCCAACACCAGAGCTCCTCTAGCTGTGCCTGAGAATTACTCACAGTGCAAAAACTTGTCTTGCTTGTTTTCCATGTGCTGGAGAAGTGTCAGGGCTGAGGAGTCATCCCTGGGTAACCTCTTACTCTGAAGGTCAGGGCTGTCACTGCTGCTTGTTCCTGATGGCTTCCTGTCCCTTGTGTGCCTGATGTTCTGTTGCTCAAGGACAGCAGGTGGAATAATGCAGTTGTTGACTCCCCTGAAGTGGTTGCACAGAGGACCTCTCCAGTGTAGGCATCCTGTTTTGAAGAGTGTCTTCAGTTTGCTAGTGGCCACGCTTAGGTGTGTGGTGGAGAGCAAGAAAACCTGTGAACCACAGCCCCAGGCTAACCCCATTCCCAGGACAGCCCCACAGAAGGTCCCTGCTCCTCAAGTCAACTGAAGCTTCCTTCCTGCTGCACTGGGAGCAGGGTTCTCCAGTTTCCTCTGGCACCTAGCTAGCAGCCTTCCCCAGGGCCTCCCAGCATCATCCACCTTACAGCACTGCTGTGCAAACCCTTTCTTCTGCCTGTCCAAGGATTAACACTGACCCTAGAGACTGGATCCTGGGCTAGGCAGCCACCACACAAAGCAAAAGCTGTTGAGTGTGAGGTGCAGGGCTGGCTGTGGGGGTGCAGGGCAGGACAGCACCCTGCTGTTGTCCTCTCAGGACCACCCAAGCCCTGCTCTCCTCCTGAGGACTCAGCCCAACCCTCCCAGCTTCTGCTGGGATCCTCTGCCTGCATCCTGGAGGCAGCTGCACAGCACAACAATGCTGCTGCCCCTAGGAGGAAGGGGAATGCAAGGAAGCAGGAGCTCTGCATGAAGGATGGGTGGATAATGCCATTAGAAGGCCTCCTACAGTGGTGTGTAGTGCTGCTCTCATGCTGCATGTTGCTAAGAGCACTGGGATGCAGGGGCTTGCAGTGACAGGAGCAAGGGAAAATCGTGGGGCAAGTGATGCATTTAACTGCCCCAGCTGAGGCTTGACCCTGCTCTTGCTGTTGCCTTTAGTAGAGGTGGAAGTGAGGCTTCTGTTTCTGTTTAGGAGGAAAAAAAAAAACCCCAAACCTCTTGCCCAAGGCTCTGTAGGGCCCCCAATGCTAAAAATCAAAAAAATGCCATCAGGAGTTGGGCTGTGGTGCAGAGAGAGCTGTCAGCTCTGTTTCTCTTGGGGGGATGGAGATGGGGTGGTGGCAGACACTGAAAGTCTGTGTGCTAGGCACACATCCATGATTAAACTTGGGCCTTGGTACAGAACAGACATTTGGAGCTTCTGCTCAGTGCTAGGGGCAGAATCCTGGAGGGGCCTGCAGACTGAGTGGGTAGTTGCTGTGTGCCAGCTGGGTAGAGTGGTTATCTGCACTCTTCTACAGCTAGAGAAACAGGCATGGATGAGAAGTTGGTGCCTTGAGGGCTCCTGATACTGTCTGTGGCAGAGTAAAAGGCAGGACCTTGGTCCTTCCCTTGGTCCTTCCTTCCCCTGTGGGGTGTTGAGTTCAAAATGACCCATACCACTATTCTAGGCCTTGAAAAGTTGGACCTCCTGTGTTTTGGGCACTGAAACTGTTTCACTGAGCATCCCTGTCTGTCCCTTCTCTGCAGAGAATTAAGAAGGATGTTGACAAAGGCACCCTGCATACAGATATGTTCCTGCTGAAGGCTGAAGGTGCAGGCAAGGAGGAAGGTAAGCTCCTGCTGCAGCTGGGAAGGCTGTGCTGGAAGTGATGCTGCAGGACTGTGAATGTAAATCCTTTCTCTTCCTTTGAGTAACAGAGAAAAAAACCAAAACCCAAGCTCAGAACAAAATTTACCTTTTCATGAGAAGTGCTATGCCCCAGTGTTTGCTGTGGGGCTAAACACAGCAGAGGAGTTGATTTAAATATTTCTTCTTCCCAGGAGCAGCTCAGTGGGTTTGTGTATTGGGACTCTAGCTCAAAAAGAAAGGGGCTGGGTGAAGGAAACAGCAGCTGCAGGGAGATCCTGGAGGAATTATGTTCCCCTTTTTTCTTGACATGTGCTGTAGAAGGAAGACAGGCCATCATATCTGGAGGTGTTGGTCACAGCCAGCTGAAGATGAGCCAGCACGTGCCCAGGTAGTCAAGAAGGCTACCAGCATCCTGGCTTGTGTCAACACTAGTTTGGCCAGCAGGGCTAGGGCAGGGATTGCCCCTTGGACTGGGCAGTGGGGAGGACACAGCTCAAATCCTGAGGTCAGTTTTGGGACCCTCCCTCCAAGAGGGACCTTGAGGGGCTGGAGCGTGGCCAGAGAAGGGCAACGAAGCTGCTGGGGAAGGGTCTAGAGCCCAAGTGTGGGGAGGAGCAGCTGAGGGAGCTGGGGGTGCTGAGCCTGGAGCAAAGGAGGCTCAGGGGAGACCTTCTGGCTCTGCACAGCTCCTGACAGGAGCCTGGAGCCAGGTGGGGGTCGGGCTCTGCTCCCAAGGAACAAGAGATAGGACAAGAGGAAACAGCCTCAAGTTGCCCCAGGGGAGGGTGAGGTTGGAGCTGAGGAACAATTTCTTGCCCTGGAGGGGTGCCCAGGGCTGTGCCAGGCTGCCCAGGGCAGTGGTGGAGTCCCCACCCCTGGAGGGGGTTCCAAGCCGTGGAGATGTGGTGTGAGGGACACGGGGCAGTGGGGACCTGGCAGTGCTGGGGAAGGGTTGGACTCAATGATCTCTTCCAACCCAAAGTATTCAATGATATTGTGGTCACCTGTGCAGGCAGAATTCTTCCCTGCTGTGCTCTGCAAAGGGAGGGGAGACCTTGGTGGTGCTGTTCTGTCCCCTTCTCATGCTCTTGTTTTACAGCCTGAGAAGATGGGGCTGTGTCTGCCTCACTGAGCAAAACTCTGTGGTTAGCTGAAGGCTGTGAGGAGTTGTGGTTCCAAGCTCCTGTTGAGATTTCAGAGCTCATGTCAGTGTTAGATCTGATGCAGTGGAACACTGGGTGGGATTGGAGATGGTGGAGAAACATCTGAGGAACTGGCAGAGCTCTGGAGGAAGTTTGGGTTACACTTTGTCAGAGGATCACTTCCAGCTCACAGCATTGTCCAGGCTGACACCTCCCAGTTGGCCCTGGAACAGTCTGAGATAGAGTGGAGGGTCTCCAGGCTCCTTGTGTAACTCTGTGAGGAGCTCTGGCCTGCACAGGCAGCTTCAGGAAAAACTAAAAGAAAAGGTATTTCAGGGATTTTTTTTTGGGTTTGTACGTGGGAGGGAATTAACATTTTGAAATTCCTTTTTTCTGGGACATTTTGATCACTGCTTTTCTGTTTCATAACACAGAATCTTTGGGATTTCAGAGTTCTCCACGCTGGAAATTCCTGTTTTGACAAACTTGAGGAACCAGTGCATGTGCTTCTCCCAGCCACCATTGGAGGGATTTGGTGTAAACCCAGAGTAGAAAGAATTGGAGCAGGAGTGGAGGGTGCAGAGCAGAAACCTCCCACTGCTGAGCCTTGTTTTAAAGCGTGGTTGGGTCTCCTTGCAAAGAGCTGTAGTAGAAGGGTCAGGCTGAAGTTGAGCTGTGCAGTTCTGAGACTGTCCAAAGTGGGTCTTTGAGGAACTTGGAGTACTGAAGGACCTTGGACCACCTGAAAATGGTCAGGGGTCTCTTTGCTGATGCTGATGTTTCCATTTCTCCATTAGCAGAGAGGTGGGCGTGGACTCGGCTCAACCCTTCTGGAGTGAAGCCCCCTCCCAGGTCTGGCTTCTCCGTGGCAGCTGCTCCCAATAACAGATCCCTCCTCTTTGGGGGTGTGCATGATGAGGAAGAGGAAGAGAGCATCGAAGGGGACTTCTTCAATGATATTTATTTCTATGACATGGGGAAAAACCGCTGGTTTCCTGGACAGCTAAAGGTTCTGTTTTAAAAATAACACAGATAGGTTCAGCTCGTTCTCCTTCATCATCTGACACGTGTCCTCTGGGTCTTTTTTTGGCCCCATGGAGCTTTCTCAGCAAGAACTTGGGGCACTCAAGAAGCAGAGCCACAAGGTGTGGCTGCTGCTTTCTTCTGTGACCCACTGACTGTGGAGAGAGGGAGAGGCTGTAGAATGAAGCCAGAGATGTGCAACTCCAGCAAGGGTTTTGCTGCCAGACCAACCAAATTCTCTGACTTCAGGCTTCCCCTCTCCTCCTCTGCCACATAGCTCCTTGTCCATGCTCTGCTTCCACTCTGTGATGCAGACTGTGACCCTTCTGGGGAGGGAGGAGGAAGCCCGTGAGCCCTGATGGCTGGGCACAGAGCAAGAGTTCAGGAGGCAACTTCCCTTCTCTGGGAGTCAGGCTGCATGTGTCCCATTGTTGTGTAACACAAAATGAAACAAAGCAGCATGAAAACCTAGTTAAGGTGATTTACTGGAGCCTGGCTCCAGGTCAGATGTGTGAGTCTGACATCAGATGGTTCAGTAAGTGCTATGTGAAAAGATCTGGTGTTGGGAGAAAAACTCTCCCTCTTTGCCAGTGTTGATGAGCTACTAGAGAGGTGAAATATTAACCTTGGCTTGTAAGAACTTCAGAAATATCACCCTCAGCTCAGATCTTGAATTTTGTTTGAACCACTCTCAAGGGGGAAGTGAGGTGCAAATGACCTGCTTGAACTTCCTTTTTTCCACCCCACTGTTGCTGGCTTTGACTCCTCCTCAAAAAGGGAAGTCAGTCACCTAATAACAAGCAAACATGCCCTCAGATGTTTGCTTCTGCCCTCCTAGCTGACTGTTTTCCAGCTCTTCCATAGAGCACTTGAGAGACCTGGAGTGCTTCCTGGTAATGCACTGTAATATAGCACCCATTCAGAAAATTGTGGGTTATTTTCTCTTGCTCCTGCCACAGCCCAGTGGATTCTGTGTGTCTGTGGAGAACAAAAGAACTGTTTTCTGCCCCTTCAGCACGTGCTGCCATGAATAGAGGAAGCAACTCCACACCAGTTCTCCAGGAGTTTCATTGCTCCTTGTTTTCTGGCTGGTTCAAATCCATGCTGAGGAGGAGGTCGCATCTATCACTTGAGACTTAGAACTGTAGTGAAAAATAGTTGAATTCTTCCCCCTCCCTCCCTGCAGCATCTGTAGTATTTGTATGAACTTATTAGTTCCACACAATTGACACACAGTCTCCTCCTGTCCCCTGTTCTTGTTAACAGGGACCAAAATCAGAGAAGAGGAAGCGAAGACGCGGCAGACAGGCTGAGGCAGAGGGTGCTGGAGATGAGGAGGTGGAGAAGCCACCTCCCCAAGGCCCTGTGGAGATAGTCAAAGAGGTGGTGGCAGAAGATGGCACTGTCATGACAATCAAACAGGTGATCTCTGGACCTGCAGAAGAGAAGGAAAGGTCAGAATCAGAGGAGGAGGAGGAGGATGGAGCCTTGGGGCAGCGAGTGGAGCCGTGCCCACGTTCCAATGCCATGCTGGCAGTGAAGCACGGGGTCCTCTACCTGTGGGGGGGAATGTTTGAGGTGGGCGACCGCCAGTTCACCCTCAGTGACCTCTACAGCATCGACCTGCACAAGATGGAAGAGTGGAAGGTGCTGGTGGAGATGGATCCAAGTAAGCTCTGGTGGTGGGATCTCTGTCTTCAGCGTAGCAACAATACACTAGGCAAAAAGAACAGCTCTGGGGCTTCCTCAAGGGCTGGTGGTGGGCCTTTGAGTAGTGTCTCCTAGACCCAGAAAAACTTGTGAGTATGTGATATGCAGTGTCTTAGGGTCACCATTGCTGCAGAAGCCTTGGGATCACTGTAGAGTGTGAGATCTGGTCTGTCTGCTCTGAAAACCAAGCCATGCAGACAAATGCAGAAAGCATTATCTGAGGGACCTCAGTGAGAATGCATTTGGTGGATTTTTCTACTCATTATTGAAAGAAACTGGATCTGTCCTAGAGCAACATATCTCTTATGGCAGTGGCTGCATGGTTCAGATCCCCCCTGCAGTGCTGGGGCAGCTCTGGAGTCCTCAGCACAGCAGAGCCAGGGACCTGCTGGAGCGGGGCCAGAGGAGCCCCAGCAATGCCCCGAGGGGGGAACCCCTCTGCTGGGAGCCCAGCAGGAGAGAGTTGGGCTGGGGCAGCCACAGAGGAGAAGGCTCCAGCTGGGGAGACCCCCTGGGGGCTGCCCGGGCTGCCAGGGGGCCTAGCAGAAAGCTGGGGACAGACTGTTAGCCGGGTCTGTTGCAACAGGACGAGGAATGATGGTTTTAAACTAAAAAAGGGAGATTTAGAATCATAGAATCAATAAGGTTGGGAAAGACCTCGAAGGTCATCAAGTCCAACCATAAACATTTAGACTAGAGAGAATGAATTTTTTGCTGCTGAGGGTGGTGAGCCCCTGGCCCAGGCTGCCCAGAGAGGTGGTCGCTGCCCCATCCCTGGAACCATTCCAGGGGAGGTTGGATGATGCTCTGAGCACCCTGCTATGGTTGCAGAAGTCCCTGCTCCCTGCAGGAGGGTGCACTAGGTGCTCCCTGTTGGGGCCAGGCCCTGTGCAGTGGGTGGAAATACAGCAGGGATGTTAGGGAGCACCTCTGCCTGAGCTTGCCCTGGCATCCTCCATGGGAGTTCTGGGTGTAGGAGTGGGAAACAGCTTGTTAGTTATTTCTTCTGTTTTCTTTCTCATCAAAGAGGCACAAGAATGGCTGGAGGAGTCAGAGTCAGACGAAGAGGATGATGATACAGAGGGTGCAGAGGGAGGTGAAGAGGAAGAGGAGAGCTCTGAAGAGGAGAGTGAAGATGAGGGAGGTAATGATCAGTACAAACGTTGTCTTCATAGCAATAGAAAGTGCATTTTGGTACAACACCTCCTGGTTCCACTGCAGCCTGGAGGGCCTCACTGGAATCTGGGTGAGTTTTCCAGCAAAAGCAGTGTTCCTCCACGCAGTGCTGGAGGAGGAGACCTTTCACTGCTTGCTGCTAGGCTGTTAAATGAAAAGGTTAGCTGAAGAGCAGCCTTGCTCAGGCTGACTCACAGAAGAGCAGACTGCCTGCCTTAGCTGTCTGTGACCTCCCTTTCTGTCTTCTTCCCATCGTGTACCAGGAGAGGAGCAACACCCATCTGTTGAGCCTGAGGAGCAGCACACAGACTACCTGGCCAGGACAGAGCAGTACTGGGTTAAACTGGCCCGCAGCAACATGGGCCCAGATGCCAAGGAGAAGAAGGTGCTGAAAGTGGCACATGCCATGGCAAAGACTTTCTATGAAGATTCAGTCTAGGTGTTGTGGGGGCTGTTCCACGAGTGAAGAAACACGCTGGGAGCAGTGGTGACCCCCCAGAGCTCAGCAGGGATCTGCCAGAAGGCATCCTGGCACACCAGCTTGGGCTGCTCTGGGCTGCCCAGTCTCCACAGGCCCACTCATGGGCACACACATGGTGTGCTGTTGCTGCCCTGGGGGTCCTGGGAGGGTCTTGAGGAACAGGATTGCTGTCCAAGCACTTGTTCCCCTGAGGCTGGTGTATGCAATACTGTCATATTTTTGTTCAAAAGTTGTTTTGAGTCTGTCAAGACAAGCTGCACATCACAATGGTTCACTGGTTCTGATTCCCTACCTTGGTTGGGACTAGAACCTGTCTCCAAGGGTTTCTACAATAAACTTTTTGGCTACATTGCTTTGGTTATCTCAATTAATCCCTGGCTTTTCTACTGTGAAATGTGCAGGTGGTGGTTGTAAGATGCACCAGCAGCTCTGAGATGTCTGCACTGCCTGGAGAAACCTTGGAATCCTTTCCTACCTCATCTGTAGGAGAACCACTGTACCCCCTGATGCATGTAATGGTAGAAGTCTCTTTTTAATGTTAGCTGTAGTAAGTTTTGCCTTTGCTTGTGGAGTCTCCACGTTCAGTTTCTCACATGTTGGCCAAGAAAGCAGTTTGTCCTACAAGCCAGCTTTTTATGAGCAGTGAAATGTCCTACCTTGAGACCTGCTGGAGCTGTGGGGACAGGAGGCAGTGGGCTGACAATCCTGAAGGATTAGTATTTTCTTCACTCTTGCTTCCTGTCTCAGCCCTTCTCAAGGCATCACTTTCTCCAGCAGAGCAGGGCTGTGGTCTGTGGGGACAGCAGATGGGATACAAGTGTCTGCTGCAGCAACAACAAGTCATGAGCTGAGGTGGCAGCAGCAGGCACCAACTGGCCTCCTGCAGCAACACCCGAGGTGCCAGGGGGTTGCTGTGGCAGGGGCATCACCAGGGAAACAGCTCTCAGAGACCAGGGCTGGGTTCTGTGAGGCTGATGATATAATGAAGATTAAACAGAGCAGGCTGCTAATGTGATTTAATTGTCAAGATAAAACCATGTTTGACAGGGAGGTGCTTTCCATGTGGGATAAGAGGCCAGAGGAGAAAACAACCCATTTATTGGCAATCTAGTGAGGAATGCAGAGGCCTTCCTGGGCAAACAGCATCAGCTGACCCGTTGTCCTGTCACCTGGGGTGGTTGACAGCACTTGGATCTTTTCTGGGCATTTGATCCTTTGTCTGTGTGTGCTGCCCGTGGTTTTCTGTGCAAAATTTTGAGGAATTTGCCACTGAGTTGCATTTGCAGGTTTTGCTTTTATTATATTTTTTATGATTCCTTATTTTTGTTGGGAAAATAGTGGTTTTAAAACAGCAGCCTCTGTGGACAGGACTCCATTCCCAAGGCACAAGCAGAGAGGGGAACACCTGCTTTTTGCCAGATGTGCTTTATAATTTATTGGGTTTTTTCCTTTTCAAATGCAGATACCTTGAAATCTCTTTTTCCCTGAGGTAAAGCCAGGTTGCAGCAGTGCCAAGGATGAAGGATGGTTTCATACAGTGCTGCTGCAGCCACGGGGAAGGATTCTCCCACCTTCTTCTCTGGTAGAGAGACTGTTGGATGGGGGAGCTGGATGCATCAGATCAGTTGGAGTGCATGCAGTGATGATCTGAGGTTTTTCCTCTCATCTTTTCCTCAAGGGCTCTGGAACGTAGCCCTGGTTGTGCTCTGTGCCAAGCTGAGCATGACTGGAGAAGGTATAGACTGGGAAAGTTGGGCTTCCAAGGAACCTGTGAGCCAGGCTGGGCCAGTTGTGAGAGGCACAGCAGCTGTTCCTGCAGCTGAGGGGGAGGAGGCTTTGGAAGGGTGGGTTGTAGGGAAGATGTTGGCTCCCCAGGGCTGTCCTTGCTCTGCTGTGAGGTTGGGCTGACCTGGGACACCCCAGCCCAGCTCTTACTGGTGTAAATGTGCCTTGGAAGCCCTCACGTGGTGGTTGAGCAAATGAAACATCTGAGAAAAGGTAAAACTTCTCCCTGAGGTGGGGCTGGCTGATTATGGCTACCAGAGAGTGCCTAAAGAGGAGGTGAGGATGTGATGGGCTCTGCCATGGTCTGAGGAAGTGCAAACTCTGATCCTTTTATACCAAACTGCAACAGGACCTTGAGGTCACAGATCAGCTTGGTTGGAGGAGACCTTCAAGATCATTGAATCTGACTGTTAACCCAGCCCTGCCAAAGCAGTCACTGAACCATGTCCCTGAGCACCTCTTTTAAACCCCTCCAGGGGTGGGGACTCCACCACTGCCCTGGGCAGCCTGGCACAGCCCTGGGCAACCCTCAAGGGCAAGAAATTGTTCCTCACATCCAGCCTAAACCTCCCCTGGGGCAACTTGAGGCTGTTTCCTCTTGTCCTGTGGCTTGTTCCTTGGGAGCAGAGCCCGACCCCCACCTGGCTCCAGGCTCCTGTCAGGAGCTGTGCAGAGCCAGAAGGTCTCCCCTGAGCCTCCTTTGCTCCAGGCTCAGCACCCCCCGCTCCCTCAGCTGCTCCTCCCCACACTTGGGCTCTAGACCCTTCCCCAGCAGCTTCGTTGCCCTTCTCTGGCCATGCTCCAGCCCCTCAGTGTCCTTCTTGCACCTCTGAGCATTGGTTGAACACCCCCTGAAGCCTGTTCAGGGTTGCTGGCTCAGATTTCTGGTCAGTTTTCTTGTGTAGGGTCCAAAAGTGCCTTAAAGAGGAAGGTATTTTGCAGGTGGGCAGACACTGGTGAAGGGACCTTCCCTGAACTGATAGCCAAGAGGAGGCATGGGGCTAAAACCTGGTGGAAAACTAGGAACCAAGGAACTCCAGCAGTGTCTTAAGAGTAGTTCCTCTTGCCTGCCATGCTCAGAGAGCAGCAGGTACCTTTTTCAATGTATTAACACCCAGATAAAACCCAGTGACTCCTTTGGCATCCATCTGACCATTGCTTTTGTCCCTCTCCCTGTGAAGGGATGAACATCTAAACATTTACATCAGAGGAGACCTCAGTTTATTATTGTACCTGGAAAGGAGCCGTTGGGGTTTATTTCAGCTCCAAGACAAGGCTGGAAGTTACATTTCTTTTTAATCCTGGAGGAAAATGTCTTCAGGAATCCCTTTTCTTTTGGGCCACACACAGGGTGAGTGCTCTGTGAGTAACACAGCAAAACTGGATGTTGCTGTTAGGATTACACACAGAGCTAGGAGGGGAAAAATAAAGAGTGGCAACTGAAGCACATCTGACTTGAGGGGCTGCACAAAAAAGGCCACAGTGGAAGGTTGGTTTATATCTAACTCCAGCTTCTAACACATGGGATTGTTTCTCCTTCACATGGGTGTGGTGTGAGGAGGGTGGAAGTGAGCAAACCTTGCTGTGGAGTTCATCAAAGAGCAATCAGGGTAATTGGGCTGAGTCAGAGAGAAATGCCATTTGTGGCTGGAAGGATGGCTCCTCCCACCTCTGCTCCTGGGGGTTTTTATTTGTGAGGGCTTGGTTCAGTCAGGTGGAGTTGCTGGTCTCCTTGCACTGCTGCCTACCTGCTGTGGTGGGTTATGGAGGTAAACCAGTCCCAAACTGGCAAAGGGCTTGGGCTCTGCACACACTGGGCTGGTCTCAGTGGGAATGGGACCAAATCAGGTGCTTCAGCTTCTGCTGAGAGGCAGCTGTTGGCCCAGGAGCTGCAGCATCCTCATCACTAACCCACGGTGGCTTGACATTACAGGTGAAGAAGTGGGAGGTGTCCCTGCCCAGGGCAGGGAGGTTGGACCTAGATGACCTTTAAGGTCCCTTCCAACAAGACCAAACACCCGATCCCAAAATGCAGCTGCTGCTGTGTGGAGGTGGCTGCTTCTGGGGCAGAGGTGAGGGGTTGGACGTTGCTGTTCTCATCACATTAAAACCAGTGAGTCTGTAGAAGAGCAGGAGCCTTGCTGGCCTATCAGTGCTGTTAACAGTGTACCCAAATTGGGGATAGGAGGAAACAGGCAGCTGATCAGGGCTGTGAGTCTACTGGGTGGCAGTGCAGTGGAGCAAGTGACAGCTGTGCATGAAGCTGAAGTTCATCCTCCACTGCTACCTCCAGATAGAGAATGTCCAACCCACCGCAGCATCCCTAAGCCAGCCATCCAGCAGAAACTTTTAGGCAACAGTCAGCATCTCTCAACATCTAGAAAGTGAAGTTTCCTTTCGTGTTATGGAGCATGATCTCCAAGGTGCCCCAAGTGAGGGGGGACAGCTCACGATGCACCCAAATTCCATATTCAGACCTTGGGGCACCGAGCAGTCGCCGGGGGGGTTCAGTGCCTGGTGAAACTCCCTCGCCTGGCATGGTAATGAGGTGATTACACATACCCTGGAAGAACAGGTTGGTGGCAGAGCTGGAGCTAAGTGCCTCTGGGCTGGCATGGAAACAGACCCATAAAGGAACTCGGAGCCTGCAATGCCTCTGAGGGCAGCACAGTCCTGGTGGAGCTGTGATGCCAAGGCACGTTAGCTGCTGCTCTCTCTGCTCAGTTGTCTTCAGCAATGGTTTGAGCCTTGGGCTCGGTGCAGAGCTGGCCAACGAGCCTTGCTGGAAAGGTCAGTGGGAGGCAATGAGGCTGCTGGAGTTCCCTCAGGGGCTGGGGGGGGAGTTGATGGGTTTCCTTACACCAGGAAAACTCATCGCCACAAGAGCCTGCAAGGTCCACCTTCTGTGTGCACAGCTTCCCACCCTGCCCCTGCTCTGTCCTGCCTCTCACACAGCTCCAGAGCTAACCTCAACCCAAGCCAATCTAAAAGAATTCCTACTTTTCCCTCCAAAGCCTCTCAGGACTTCTAATTAGTCCCTGGGTTTCGATTAAGACCTTCAAGATGGATATGATGTTATTCCTCCTCTCGCTCCTCCTCTTCTGTTGCAGTCTGGATGGCTTTATTTTTCCAGCAGTACCTCATAACTCCTCACAAGGAAGGCAGATGTGGCACCAGCTCAGTACCTCTGAAAAATCAGACCCTGGAGAGTCCCAGTGCTCTTGGAGAATCTGGGTCTCGGGTAGAAGCCAACCAGACACCAGATGGGCTGGTGAGGAGCTGACGTGGCACGAGCAGGTGGAGGATTTTTTATGTTCCCTCCCTCTTGGCTTCCTCAAAGACGTGGTGTCGACCAGCCCATCACTCACACAGGTGGGGCCTGGCCAGAGGACCTGGGTGTCCCCAGGGAGGGTCAGGATGGTGGGAGGTGGGCTGGTTCCTGAGCCCCAGCCCCTCTTTGTGTTTCAGCTGCTGCTTCTTGACACGGTAGGGAAAGAAAAATACTATTGCAGCCTAACAAAAAATGATCCAAAGCTCCAGCTGCCCGTGTGCATCTGTCAGCGTGGACATTAAGCAGCAGGTATGGATAATTTACAGAGATTTATACACCACCGTGATGGACGTTTTCATGTGCCCCAGGCAGGTGTGTGTGAATCCAGGGCTCATAAGACAGGGAAATACACTGAATTACCTCTCTCCCTGGGCTCCTCCTCTAGAATATTTCTGGCCTTGGGCAAATGTGAAAAGCCCAGGACTAAGACAAATTGCTCAGCTCCCTGTGATTAATAAAGGAATTGTTATTTTTAAACACGTGGCTGAGGAGGCAATTAATATTAGAGCTGAGCTGCCTCTCTCCCGGAGCAAACCTCGGCTGGGCTGAGGCTTTACCCCGTGGCACAAAGGGATGAAAAACCCAAGTTGCATTTGTGTTTGTACAGAGCTGCTGCTACGTGGGCATGGGCAGGGACAACCAGTCGGTCACCAGTGTGAAAAAGCTAGTCCTGAAATCACAACCACTTTGATTTGATTGATAACGAGGCATTTTGGGGTGTTTTATGTATCTCTCAATATCGTTCTGTGTTTGCATACAACCATTTCACCTGCTCCTGGCAGCACCTTTGCCTCACGCGCTTGGGTGGCCAAAAAAAAGTCCTTGAGAGCCTTCACCAAGAGTTGCAACCAAGATTCTGAAACAGAGGGATGGGTTCCCAGGGCTGCAATCACAACCTGGCAGGTTTGGGTTCAAATGTGTAGCAGCCGTTCGAGAATAAAAACGATGACTAAGACCCAAAAGGAAAATAGACAAAAAAAAAAAGGAAGAGGTATGAAGATGATGCAGAGTTATTCTGGAAAATGAAGTAGAAACGTTACTGGGGTCTCACAGCCCTTCAGTTCTCATTTACCCTGGCCACCCATAGCCTGAAAAGGGAAAGGAAGGAAAAAAACTGCGACAGGAGGGAATAAGACCATGTAAGGAAAAGAACTGAATTTAACTGGCACATGCTCTAATCCTTAGTTTATTTCTGGTTAAAAATATAGCAATCCAGTGCAGTGTAATAAGAAATCTGCTGAAAAGGTAGCAGAGAAACAGCTAAAACAGAAGCAAAGCAAAGCTGAGTCCGCAAGTCAGGGCTGTCCCCAACAACTCTGTCTGGG
>NW_008601285.1:2043-2401 GCF_000691845.1 Merops nubicus | reverse complement strand
TAAAAATACAATAAAATAAGTAATTTATTTCACATTCATAAACTTTGAATTAAGTAAAGAAAGTCTACCTTGATCTTTGACTCTGGGATTCTAGCTCACTAGCTCTGCAATTATGTGTTTCGAAATTATGACCTAGAGATAAAATAATACCAACCTCAGTTTCTTGAAACAAGAACATGAAACTGTTCTTTCTGTGAACCTATTTAATTCAGTGACTACGTTTTTCCTTTGGGAGTTCTTTTTTTACTTAAACATGCTATTGTGACAAACGCTATTTCTCTGACTGGGAATAAGTGTGCAATTTATATATATGCAAGCAATGACTAATAAAAAGCACTTACCAGCCATGAAATAATGC
>NW_008601285.1:0-2012 GCF_000691845.1 Merops nubicus | reverse complement strand
TATAAAGAATTAATGTGTCTTGAAATTACTGGATAAAATGGTTTAAAAAGTTTTGTACAAAAAAAAAAAAAAATAAGCAAACAGTATGCTGTGAAATACAGCATGATCTTTCCACACATGCATAAACATTTTATACACAGTCGTAGCCTAACATGATTCAGGATAAAAACCTTCATCAGAATTTCCAGAGAGTTGTTATTTAATTTATTCTTTAATTTAAAAAAAAAAAAAAAATAAAACCAAGGTGAAAAAGTAGTAAGAAATAATTCAAAGTGTTAAAAAAAAAAAAAACAACAGTTCATATTGTAATCTTATTTAGGCTTATTTTTTGTGATAGTCAGACAGCATAAAAAAATTTTGGGAAACCATACACAGTCTAACATCTTATTAAGACATGTCCTTAAGAGCTGGACTATCAAATAGCATGCAAATTCGAAATTCTTTTGATCTTATACATGCATTGTTTTCATGTTCAGGTGATCAGTAACTCATATGTTGAAGAGTTAGTAGGATGCCTGCATATTCTACACACTCTTTTTTTTTTTTGTGTCAGTGTATCCTGGTTTGAGTGAGAACTAATTCTGTTCAGTGATTTTACTTTCCAGGTAAGTTTTTTCTAACTAACTGCACTTTCTGAAGTTAACACCATATTATCACGGACAATGTGTGATTCCAGAGGTGATAACACTTGATGTTTAGAATTACTACCAAGGATTGGTGTGCAGAAAGGTTCTTGCTCTTTCTTGCTTCTGTGCAGACCAAGGTTACTGGTGAATCTTGTTTACCACATTGTGGGTGCACATTGTGGGGAAGAGCAGAGCAGACAGGGCAGGTGACTCTAAACTGACCATTGAGGGATTCCACCCCATATATGTCATATACAGTATACAGCTGATGGATCATGAGGGTCAAGCTCTCTTCTTTGATGGCCAGGATCTGAGGAGGATTCTCTCTGTTTTGACTTCAATCCCAATCTGTGCATTCCTGAATCCAGTTCCAGAATTAAGGTCCTGAATCCAGTTCCCCTCTGCTGATGAGTCTAGTCTAGGACTTCCCCCAGTGCCTGCCCACAGCATCAGTGGTGAAGGTAATGTCATTGCCATCATGTCGGTTTGGGTGCAATAGTGATTTTGTATATATTTGTATATATTACATTTTATTGTTATTATTTTCCTTAAAGCTATTTTATTTTTCTTTTTCAATCCCTCCCTCTTCCCTTTCCAAAAAAGGAGAGGGGGTGATATAGAGTGAATATCATTTGTCTAGAGGCCAGCCCAGCCCTAACCCTTGACACAATATAAACTCTTACTCATTGGCTGTACCATTTTAGGATGGACATAATTTAACCAAATTATTTTTTTTCCAATACACTTTCATATAATTTTAATCAATAAGACAGAGGAACTTCAAACTGAAGAAAGAAAGGAATGAGAAATAAAAAGGAAAATAAAATACCCTGTTTTAATGTAACTACATCTTCCACAGTTTCAGTTAAAAAATTCAGATGCCTTAAGTGGTAAAGTAATGAAGAGCTAAAATTAAATTTATCTGACCTGAAAATAACTATTTAGCAATTGCAATCTTTGAGAAACAGATTCCTAAACAGAAGTTTTGTTTACTGAGAAAGTCTAATCTTATATTGTTATTTACTGAGCTTATCTATCTTAGTCTAACTGATAATAACAATATAAAATGTTGTCCTAGAGGATTTACCAGCTGATTAGGAAGTACCAGACTTATGAAGTTACTGATACTTGTGTTTGCTCGCACATTTTGAATCTCTGTGCGTATCTCATTGGAATAAATACACTGTGTTTCCCCTCCCCCAAATGTAGATAAATTGGTTAAAGTATTATATATGATGGAAAACAAGGTGGAGTTCTTGCACTGTTTCAGAGAAGAGTTAGAGATGTCAATAGTACTAGTTTTTTGATATATTACCTTCCAACTCTGGTTTCCAATCCTAAGCACAGGGCATGTGTCACAAACCGGTACCGAAGGGACACTGGGTC
>NW_008601284.1:11008-31760 GCF_000691845.1 Merops nubicus | reverse complement strand
ATACATATCTTCATATTAAATAAATATAATCAGATATGTGTATATATATAACCCCTAGATTTGAACATATTAAAATTAAATCCTAAAAGTCCCTAAAATTAAGTAATCCTTAAAAGGTAAGTAATGAAAAACAGCTTCTTTAATAAGAACAAATTAAATGAATAATTATATTTTAATGTGAATAGAAAGTAATTAAACAAATCGAAAGGCAGGTGCAGGGCCCCCAATTCCAAAGGCTGGTGGAGAAGCCCTCACATCTCTGGGGTGGGGGAAGGTGATGAGAGTTGATGGGTATCAGATGTAGGCCTGGTGATGGCCACAAATGCAATGAAAAATGACCTAGGTCTACCAAGAAGAACTGCACAGTCCTGGGCCAGGGTAGAGCAGAGTCCAGCCCTGAGAGGCCCCTGCCCCACAGGACCCTGTGGTTTCCCTGGAGTAGCCCTGGGGCTCTGCTGGAGGCTGCCCAGCAATGGGAATGTGGGCTGCCAAAGTGGAAATCCAGGACAAAATGACAACAGCAGAAGAATGTGTGTGGGGACAGTAAGAAGAAGCCCCATGAGAATCGCCAGAATAGACCATGTGAACTTGAAGAACTGTCTGAGGGACCCATGAACCAGAAACTGCTCTTCCAGGGGAGTTTCACATGGAGGGCATGTGGTGGGATCCCTCTGCCCCTGGCTGGGAGAGCTTATAGCACCTTTGAGACCATTATGAGGTGTAGCCCTTTTGCCAGTGATGACCTTGCAGACAGCTTCAAAACTCTGGGGCAGACTAACAGAAGAGGTGGAAAGAAGTGTCACAGCAGGCTCTTGGTGGGTAGGAGTCATAAGAGAGGCCAGTGAAGGCCATTGTGGGGCAGCAGTAGTCAGAGTGCCTACCCAGCCTGCTGAGGCTTTTCCGGTCCCTGTCTGCCCCACAGCAAGTCCTGTTTCTGCCAGAATCCCTCCTTTGCTGGTGAGGACCATGAGCATCCATTTTTGAGCCCCTCCTCACATCTATGGGGTTCTTCTTAGGCACTTGCTGGTTTTGGACATGTCTCATTGTACCCTTCAGGAGCTGATGCTGATTAATCTTTCCACTTTGTCCTGCTACTGTGAGTCATTAATCTTTAATCACTGTCTCTAATTCATGCCTTTTTGCAGGTAGATGTGTGCTAGAATCTTGACAACCTGCTACTGGAGGCCTCAGGAACACATGTAATTTGGGTAGCCCTTCTGCTGCTGGTATTCTGCATCCATGGGTTCACATTCTCTCTCTACTCATAGCAATGTAAACATTTTTCATACTGTTTCCATAGCCCTAGAAGATTCTCAGACTTCTATTTCCTATTACATTGTAGGCACTTTGGTACCTTCTGGCAAAAAATGACAGCTGCCTCTAATGATTCATAAGTTTTCTTCTCAAAAGTCGCCTGACCTGTGGTGCTGCCCCTAAAAATAGAACAGAATAGTAAACTTTCAATTTTTCTGGTGTAGAATTAGACATTAATATTGCAATTCATTTCCTCCTATGCAATTCTTTTGTCTATAAATTCCATCTGATCTCATCTTCATAAATATTTATTTCACTGGATGCTAAAGAACTTTATGGTGTACCTCACCACTTCCTCACTGTACATTACTCCCCTTATATTACCCTTTCTTGTCCTTTAAAAAAATGGAAAAAAGGTTCGAGAGGAAGAGTTAGAGACACTTGCCATTGACAGATGAGACAGAAAGAAGTCTGCTGAGTAACAGAAAAAAATATTTCTTTCTCTTTTAAACAATGTTCTAAATAATATTCCCCTAAGTTACAATACTTTTTCACCAGCCCTCCTGCTACATATTGTCAAGGGCTACCTCACTGACTCAGAAATTTATTTGTTGTAATAGAGATGTCATTTGACATCAGATATAAATGTTGATGCAGGTTAAAATGCCACATTTATAGTTGGAAGCAGCAACTGACTCTCTACTGAGATTAGCAGTGTAGTATTCAATGACAGATAATATCAAGTTCAGTTCCACAAATCTGTTGTTATGAGAAAGTCAAGGAAAACTGAGCCAAACAAGAATCAGGCAGATGTTTTTAATTAGTTCATATTAATAAGAAGAAACATATTTTCTGTGCATGATCCCATACCAGATCTTGTTGCATACAGTGTTAAACGTTAAATCATGACTTTAAAAACTACACAAGGTTTGTAGCTTCAGTCTTACATTCTGTTAGTAACAGCTGGAGAAATAATATTTCATAATATGAAAAAAGAAACTGTTCCAATACTTTATCATCAGACTAATTAAATAATTTGGAAAGCTGCTTCAGAATGATCATTAAAATTTGAAAGTGCATTCAAAGTCAGATTCTTTCACTAAAGAGCAACCTGTGCAGGCCTTTGCACTGGTCAAGGTGGTTGCCCTCCATAACAGCCTTGGTGTGGCAACCAGCTCCAGATACTACACTTCACGCAAAGTGAAAATAAAGAAATAGTTCAGATGTGTTTCATGTGACTCTGCATGTCTCTACTACATCCCTTGCACCCTGAACAGACTGAAAGAAAGCTTGAGGGAAATGGTATCTGCCAGACCAATAAGAAAATTCCATTTTTCAGAATTGTGGCACCTCGGTACTACAAATCACGTACACAGATAAAGGAAAATACTGTCCTGAGGCACCAATGTGACAAGACTAATGCAAAGTTTCTTATTTCCTTACTGCCCTCACACTTATTCTTGAACTGTTGGCATTTTGTCCTGGGGTTCCACTTTCATGGGCCCAAGTTGTCCATGCAGGGCTGCCCTAAACAGAGCCCAGAGGCTACCCCAGTAGGACTGCATGGTCCTGTTTGTGATTCCACCCCACACAGATGCTATAATACACATATGAATATATGCATAAGGTGCATCTATGTATAAACAAATAAAATGTATTTGTGTATTTGCTATATATTTTTAGATAGATCAAAGCAAATAAATATGAATGTATAAAGCAAAATATCTTTAGATTGAAGAAATTACCAATGTAAAAGGGACAGTCACCCAGAGGGTGCTTTTAGTTCATGTCGGTGCACTGATTCCAAAATATAGCAACCAGTCAACCAGCCAGTCACAGAGAGGTATGAGAATACACAGAATCATAGAATGGTTTGGGTTGGAAGGCACCTTAAAGGTCACCTAGTTCCAACACTGCTATCTTGGCTTGAGACAAGTGGACAGCTCCCACTAGACCACATTGCACAAAGGCCCATCCAACCTTGCCTTGAACATCTCCAATGATGGAGCAGCCACAACTTCCCTGGGCAACCTGTGCCAGGGTCTCACCACCCTCATAATGAAGAACTTCCTTACATCTAATCCAAACCCATCCTCTTCCAGTTTGAATCAGGGCCCCTCATGCTATCATTACCAGGTTTCTTGTAGGCCTCCTTCAGACACTAGAAGGTCGCAATAAGGTCTCCCCAGAGCTTTCTCTTCTCCAGGCTGAACAACCCCAGCTCTCTCAGCCTGATCTTACAGGTGAGGCGTTCCAGCCCTCTGATTATCTTCATGGCCCTCCTCTAAACCTGCTCCAACAGATCCATGTCTTTCTTGTGTTGGGATATCCAGAGTGGGACCCCACTCCAGGTGGAGTCTCTCAAGAGAGGGGTGGAGGTGGTTTATCACCTCGCTTGACCTGATGGCCACGTGTCTTTTGATGCAGCCCAGGATACAGCTGCACTCGCAACACTGTTGGCTCATGTTGAGCTTTTCATCAACCAGCACCTCCAACACTGGGAGGTTTTAAACAGCACCGATGAGTAGGGTAGGTAGGGCTTCCTGGCCTCAGGTACTTTGTGGGTGGGGAATCTGGTCCTGCCGGCCAATCACAGGCCTGTCTGAGAGCACCTGGGTGTGAAGTTTTACAAAGCGGTGCCCCAGGGCAGGAAGAGATAGAGTGAACAGGCCACGTGACCAGCAGAGGGGTGGGACTGCCAGGGACTGCAGGGAGGTACAGGACTTCTCCTGGAAGTCTAGGAATGGCAGCTGTGCTGCTGCTCTGAGGCCGGAGTGTCCTGTCCTGCTGCAGCTGCCACATGGGAGGGGGCAGGTCAGCACCCAGAGAGTGGTAAGACCTTGAGGAAGAGAAAGGGGAAACAGGAGCTGCTGCTCTGGGGCACCACAGCTGGTTTTGGGCAGCCCTGGCCCATTGGGGTCCTCCTCACCTGCATGCCTGGGTGGCTTCTTCACAGCCTGGTCCCTCCTAGATCCTTCTCAAGAGGACTTTGATCAATCCATCACCCATCTGGAGGCATATGCCACTCCAGCAGTGATAAGCAGAGTAATGGGCAGCCCAGCTCCCTGCAGCCCAGCCCCAGCCCTCTTCCTGTGGGGGAATGGCAGTGCTGCCTCCCAAGGCTTTTGTGCAACCAGGCTTTCTCCTGGGCAGCAGAGAGGAGGAGGCCATCCTGCAGACAGCATGCAATAACAAATGTTCCATTGAGGCACCATGCATAAATAAAATTACTTTTTGACTCCTTTTTGCTCTAGTAGAGATCAAACTGTTTCCAAAAAGATTCTCTATAACTGAAATTTCTTCTTCAGCAATTTCTGGTTAAAAGAATTTCTTATGAGTTTAAGCACAGACTCTGATCTTTAAAAGGAAAAAAACAAAAATAAAAACCAAACCAAACCAAACCAAAACAAAAAGGTAAATATGGACAAGACAATTGTTTTTATTGCCAAGTGCAGAATCCACCGTGCTGCCTTCATGATCCCAACTGTGTCCTCACACTGAGAGGAAAGCACAGCTGTCCCATAGCTGCCAGAACCCACCCTGCTGCTTTGCCCTTGGAGCAGGGGGTGTGCTGCTAGCCGGTACTGGGTCACCGGGTTCATTGACTCCTGAAGGCTACGCCTGGGCACCTGGCACCATGTTCTGTGGGTCCCTCTGTTCACTCCCTGTTGCCACCCTTTTTCTTCCCAGGTCACAGCTTTTGGAATTTTTTCAGGTCTTCTCAGCTTCTTGCTTTGTGTCTACTGCACAAATGTCTTTACGCTGGGTAAAGATGAGAGGGGCTACATCACAAATCCCTATATGCATGAACTGCAGATTTGGCCACTGAAAGGGGACAAATCCCATTTTTCATGCACAGAACCATCAGCTGGAAAGTCTTTAAGTCTAGCCTCCTCATGTTGCCAGACTACATAATGTGATTTTTCTTAAAAAGTCAAAGTATTTTCTTGATTAAGAAACCAAGTTTAGAATTTTCTGTCTGTCATGGTCCTTCAGGGTTATATTAGGAAGTTATTTAGGTGCTCTGCAACTTAGTTCTTCTTTTATAAACTAGGGATATGGCTTTCCCTTGACCATTAAGATTTTTAGCTTCAGAGATCTCTTACTGGGGGCTATAAAACATTCTATAGAGCAAAAGTTCATCATCAGTTGTGATTTCTAGGTGCTGCAATAGATACAGAGAACAATAGCAGTACATTGTACTCTGGGATCAAATTGTACAGAAAAGAAGAATTATAGCACAATGCCTCTGCTGCAGCAGTTCATATCTGTCTGTTCTGAAAGCAGAGAAAGCTACGAATCATTGTCTGGTGTGAGCAAAGTCACCTATGCTTGCTTTGTTCAAAAGAAAAATAAACCCCATACAGATGAGGACACACATAATTAGTTATCAGAACCCAATTTCTGTAACAAAACAAAAAGGTGGTAACATTTCTCTTGCAATGGTGCTTGGAAGAAGTGTCAGTGGGTTGTGTAGTAATGTGCTCCAGAGTACCTAAAGATGAAGGTGGGCTATGACAGCGAAGAGCCATAATGGGAAACCAGCAATAATTGGGAACCAGGAATGGAAAATAAGTCCTGTGCTTACCAAGACAATAGGTGTTAGCTAACAGGAGTTCACATCCTAGTGGATGCATGACAGTTTGGGGTGTCTACATACATACAAGCTTAATTTTGGGGAAGAACCTAAGGTTAACCCTTATGTTACATTAGCTGACTAGCAGCATAACCAAGTATTGTTCCTAAGATAACAGTATGCAACTTCCTCAAGGTAGATGTGGCTTAAAACTGCAATGGTGTGAGGTGTTCACCATCCCTGACATAAACTGGAATACAGAATTGCTGTGGCTTAAGAGACGGGGCTCTGTTCACCTTTTCAACTTTCTGTAATTGGGACTAGTGTTCAGTAATGAAGTTGTCCAGACTGAGGAACTCCTCAGTACTATTTTTTTTAGGAATAAGAAGAATGAGAGCTGCTTGGGATCAGCCGTGAATGTGCTATTGATTTCTCTCCTACTGTTACCATGAATGAGAAATGCCTTGTAAAGCATTCTCATTTAGGTAGAAATCAGTTTTTTCCAGGAAAGTGCAACAGCACCACCGTAATGCTTTCAGTATGAGGGAAGGTACATTCTGCTAGGGACTGGTTTTTGTCAATCATGTCAGTGAACTGATACAGAACTTCTTACTTTTCAGCCTTACGTAGACTAAATCACTGGATTTGTAACCAGTAATATTAATCATACTATATGAATGCTACCATAGGTTTAGAGGCAAGCCACAGATGAGTAGCATTTGTCTGCAGTGGCACGTGGTGGCAGTTGTCCATGCCAGGCATCTCACTTGGCAGTGTCAAGCAGCATCAGATGGGCTGCATTTGCTTGGGAATCCCCACGAGGCAGCAAAGCAGACGGAGGTAGTTAAACCGTGCAGCACTTAAGTTTGAGCTGTGCCTGTTATCAAGCATCTTGGAGTATTTCCAGTTTGAAGTACTCTTTTGGGAGGTTTGGCAGAGGATGGGGTTGTGTTTTCCCTGAATAATTGAATATTTCATGGCGAATAAACAGCTCGTTTTGTGGCCTGCACTACCTTTTCAGCCTCTCAGCAAACAAAGGTATAGGTGTCTGAAGTTTTGGACACTGTTCCAAGTGTTTTTACTAGAAAATAATATATCTTGCACTATTCCAGCATGTTTCAAAATCAGAAATAAAACACGCTTTAAAGACAGAGATCTACATCACATTTGTATGACTGAACTACATTTGTTGAGCTTTAGCATAATTTTTCCTCAGTACCTGCCGTAATATAGCGTATGATGATTCTGGCAGTCTATTTGTACTAGACTGCTTAAAAAATCATTCATCTTGCCCTATTAACTGTACCAGATCAAAGAAGGGCAATAACTAACCAGATGTTGCTGCATATATTTGCATCTGTTTGTGAGTCTGTTTACTTTAGGCTCTTTTAAAGAAACACTAAGTAAAATAGGGTCATTGTGGAAATAGGGAGGTGGAAATAATACCACATTGTATTTTTATTGTTAAGAGAAATAAATAAATAACTGCAAGCTGATCTACTTTAAAAATATTGTCTGTGACTAAATAACAAATTATTTCTTATTCTCATCCTTTTCAAAAAAAAAAGCACATCAAAATTTATTCTCTAGACTGCTGCTGCTTCTATACTCAGCTGTGATATTAGGTTAACATTTAATAGCATGAATATCTGTGAAAGTGTTTCCAATTCCCTTTTGAATGTGTTCAAGAAATCTAAAGGTTACGGCAGAGTGCCCTGGGCCTCATTGTGCTTTAAAAAGTAATGGTAAAAGGGTTTTAAATTTTATAAAGGAAATGATTCACTAATCCTATTTTTGTTGTATTTCTTAAATTGCAGGTCACAATATATTAGGGTTAAAATGTAGCAGTTTCAATAAAATGTAAAGTATATGAAAGTCTATGTAATTATACACCCATGAATAGGAATACACTTTACCTCCTTTGACTCTACAATTCTGACAGAATTCAGGGTCTCAAGGATTATTTCCATGAGGATGACAAAATGGTGAACAGAGTAACTGCTTTTCAATTAAACCATGTCTATTTACAGAAATTCCAGGCAAAACCCTATTTCTGCCAGCATAGCAGGAACAAAACCAAGGAGCCTCTCCCCTCCATGTGGTCCTTAGGTTCTTTTCAGGCAGTGCCAAGGATGCTGTCCTCACTTATTCCATGCCAGAAATGCCTATAAAGTAGTATCATAGCTTTTCAGATTTGTTGTGTTTGAGTTTTATAATTTTCCTGCTGGCTTTGTGCCTCTGTCTCTAACAGAAACACACAGCCATAATCTAATCAGTCCCTTCTCTCCATTAGCACAAACCATGAAGACACTTAATTACCCTCCTCCCTCAGACTGAACTAAAAAATGTTTCAGCAGAACAATCGATTAGTATTCCTGTGTAAATTGTGCCACATATTTTTCCTCATATTTCTGGTGATTTTAAATGAATCAGTCCTTAAGATTTTGCTCTTTCAGGCTACTGCAGGCCCAGCTTCAGAGCTAGAATGGAAGTACTTATTATTATCACCATCCTGCCAGTGAGCCTCAATAGTGAATTCTTTATGACTGCATTCTGAAGAAGCAGGTTTTGTTCTATCCAACTTTAACTGGGACCACACTTGTCACATTGTCCTCTATGGTCTTCAGAGTACACCCGAAATCTGAATGACCCTCTGGGAGTGTCTTTTACACTCCCAAGAAATGGAAAACTGGACAAATTCTTTCCTAGTGTGTGTCTCTCAGGTCATTGCTTGAAATAAAGAGGAATGACTCCAAGCTGGCATCAGGTGAATCCAAGACAATATCTGCAATCGGGAATCTTATGTTGCTTACATAACTCTCCTTCCAGGGATTCTGGAGGTCCATCACATTTTTTTTGCCTATGTAAATTTAAATTTCAAGGAAATAAATAGAAATCATTCTTTTTAGGAAAAACTGGGTTATGCATTTAAATATGATTTCCTTCTGACGCAGCTTGTCAGAACTGGGCAGGGGATGGATTTGGGAAATGGTGGAGTTTCAGGTTAATCTTCAATGTTTATCTTCCTGTAACAGGATCACCTAGGGCCACTTCCTAAGAATTAAATGTTCCTGTTCGAAACGCGTGGGATCTGTAATTAAAAATTGATGGTATGAGATGACTGTATAGAAGATATTTCTTGTCTGACAGATAAAATAGGATCTAACTGCTACAGAATGAGCTTTGTAATATTTTACAGTTGGCTGTAGCAGGCAGGAACTCTTTGGTTCTGCCCTCTAAAGCATGAAAGTGTAGAGACAGTTTTCCTGTGACAATGATTTGGCAGACTGAATGACTGGAAAAATATATTTAAGGAAATTCCTAAGAAAATTTGTTTTCCCCATTACATCAAAGAATGGCTTTACTTAGGAAGATTCTGCACTGCAGATGAATGTGGGAGGAATCTGAGTAAGAAAGGAATTCTTCACCAGAAAGGAATGGATTAACGGAATTGATCAGAAATGTTACCAGGGTTTTGTTCAGGTTTTTTTGGTGGTATATCTTTCTCAAAACTAAAACTTATACAAATTTATGAAAAATTTAAGTCACAATGCATTTTGCTCTCAAAATTTTACAGAAGTAATAATTTCAGTAGTATTTAAAAAATGACAAAGTTTACCATTTTAAGACTTAAAAAGTAGATTTATTTTCTATGTGGTGGAGTTAAAAAAAAAAATCAAAATTATCAAAACTTAAATAGTTTTAAATAAATCTAATGTTTTAATTGTAATGCAATCAATTCTCCTTGAGGTTTTGGCTAATACAGACATATGAAAATTTTATTTTTCATCCCTTTTTACAATAATTCTTTTCTAACATCTTGAAAATTTTCATCAATGGCAAAGCTATTTCATACCCACATCTGCTAATCAACTCAGTTATTCTTAGTCTTTGGAAATGAGTGATTGTCTTATATAGTCCAACTGTGCAATGCATGTCAGAGACAGTTAACTAATCCCATGAACCTAAAAAAAGGAAAAACCATTAGAATATACTAAAATGAATTTATCATTAACTTTTTATTATAAAAAAGCTGTGCTTCACTTTTATGCTGCCTGCTTCTCTGTTGTGTTGTGCATGTACTGTAGATGTCAGATAAAATACTCTGCTGTGATAAAGTTAATTCCATGTTTCCAAGAGTGATGTTAGGGTTTCTGGAGTTAATTTCTCTTTGTTAAACCACAAACATACTGACAAACCTGAAATATTTCTGGGTCCAAAGAATATTTAAACTTATTCTTTTTTTCTTATCCTATTATTGCTTATATATAGTGCTCTAATGTTAATCTATATTCTAGTCTATGCTGGAATTTATTTATGTGCAATCCTGGTGCAACAAGCAAGCTCTGCTAATGAATGCAGACGCGTTCCTCCATTTGAAATATAATGAATCTCAAAAGTTACAATGCCAGAACCATGATAAGTGCACATGTTCTAACGTTTCTTAACTCCTGTGAGTCACTTTTTAGTAGTTCATTGCAGAAATATATGTGTAATTTTCAGTAGATGGAAATCCTACTGCAATGTTACATAAATTAAAAATATTTCAGAATTCAGATCTGAATAGGACTTGCTGGCTTTCCTTACATTCACTGATAGAATTTATGTTTTCCTGTAAAGCATATTGGAGCAATCAAGGAAGAACTCTAAAAATATTAGATACTTTTCATCCAAAATTACATAAAGGAAGTACTAGTGTAGCACAATAAAAGCCTTAAATCACAGGGCATCAGTGTAAAGGTTGCTTATATTAACATTGTATACTTATGTATATATTTTATAGATAGTTTCCAATTATGTCATGGAACTAATAAGGTATGGTATTTCTATATATACCTTATTATAATAGACATTCTTCATCCAGATTTTTTTCTGCTTAAATTTAGCTCTTTTTTTGAAGTATTTTTTGTGGAAAGTTTTGTTCTTGCCAACAACATATTTTTTTGAAGAGAACACACTGAATAAAGGTTCCAGTGCAAAATTTTTTACAATCTTTTATTCTAGGAATGTGGATAAGAAGCTTTCTTTAATTTTCTGATTATTACATGTTACAAATAAAAATTGAAAGTAAAGTAACCATGTAATTGTGAATATTTGACTGAGCCAAACTATATTCTTCTACAATAGTTCTTAAATAACTTAGCATCTTTTCATACATTTCCATACTTTAAACATTTATTTTCCTGATTACTAAAAGTACTTATTTGCAAAGTAAAGGGGAAAAAAATGTTAAATAAAAAGCCTAGGAGGCTTATTATACATTGTTCACACACACGTAAATGCACATACCTGCTTAGCTTCCTCAACATGAACAGAATATCTGACATGTTATCTTAACTGTTAATACGTTAAACTATTCATAGACTTAAGTATTTTCAGGATTAGACCATGATCCATTAAATGACATGAGTCTCTAGATACTTGTTCTTTTTTGTTCTTTGAATTTGATGTGTAATGTCCATAAATACAGCTCCCATGTTTCTTTAGCATATTCTGGCACAGAGTTTTACCAGAATGTCTCTTTACATTTTTCATCTTGTAATTCATATTAAATTGCACTGAATAATGCAAACACATAGACTTCTGTTGCAAGCTGACTAAAAGTCTATCAAAATCTGAACTGTCTGATGTAATCAAAATTTTCTTGCTAAATCTGATTCCCTCCCAAAGCTATTCATACATTTGCTAATGCCTCATTTTGTGTTACACTAGATAAGTCACTTTGCATTATGGTTATGTAGTGTAATGTCATAAATGGAATAAGAAGGTGTGACATAGTGGAAAGCAGTGACTGGAACATGATATTCTAAAAAGTTATCCTAAAACACTATTCAAGAAAAACTCTCCTGTTTTTTGTTTTGTTTTTGTTTTTTTTTGTTATTATTTTTCTTCAGTACATATGTATAAATGTAATGTGGAATACTTAGAGAATCTGCTGATTAATTAATGAAGAAGGCCTCCTTTTGATTTGCTAATATGAAGAACATCAGATTCAAGTAGTATTTTCAGGCATAAAACTATGTCAGTTCATGTATGACCTATTAGTTCATGTATGTTATTTTTTACTGCTGTAGGCCTGCTGGCAAATGTATTAGATCTTCTACTTGGTTAACTTATTTCACATTGCAAACTAGAATACCTGTATAAATCCTTGTATACTGGTCTAACAGAATTTCCCTTCACATATGTCATAATTCTTAAAGTAACAAAATTTCCTACTACAGATGAGTTTTATTTGAATGTAATCTCTTAGGTATATGTCATGTGTTAAATGACAAGCCCTCATAGGTTTTTTTGCATAACCATGTGTGTTGTCAAAGAGCTGTAGATGAATTTCCATTTAGTCTTAGTGTAATTCATTTCATTAAAATTAATTAATCTGAAAAAAGTTCTGAAACTCATGGTACGGCCTAAAGCAATGCAATTCTGTGCACTAATGATAACTCAGACCCACCAGGAAGCTGCCTACATGAAATAAACATCTGTATAGTCCCTGACTTCCTGACCTTCTTCCATAGCTTGCCAAGGGTAAAATTTTACACTGTTGTGATTGTGTCCTTTAAACAGGGCATGTTTCACTAGGAAAACAGGTTGAGGTTATTAGGAATATCCTGGTGTTAGTAGTAATTACTTTCAGATACTATTAATTTAGATAACTTTCAAAATAAAGACTTCAACTTTTACAAGATATTTCTAAATGAAAGGGTTTTCATAGTTGTATAAAATGCAGTAGCATTGCTTTAAAGATATGTTCCTATTGAATGGGACCACAGAAGTAATTTTGAAAGGGAGTTGTGCACATTTTTTGAAATGCAGTTGTTGGCTATATTTTATAACTGAATACCTAGAAGATTTGGCTATGCTAGAATGGAAAAGCAACTTATTCATGCAGAAGTTGTTAATTACCAGTCACAGACTGAGACGGAGATAGCAAATTGTTTTTAGCATAGCTGATCCTTGATACGTAATTGGATCAGTGGAGAAATACAATATGATTGAAAAATAAGACAAAAATGAAAGGGAGTATCATCCTATCAATAAAATGAACTTGAAATGATTAAAAATTATACACTTGCCTGCTGTTGTCTCAAAACACTGATTATTACGACCCGTTCAGGCCATCACTAACAGCCTTCTGCTCCTTAAATGTGAAAGGTTTTACATTGTATTACTTTTCAAAAATATATTTAAAGGGGTTTAAACCCACTGGTTTTGCCCGGGAAGAAAACACCCCCAGTGGGACCCCAGTAGTACCTCCAGGGTGGTCTTCAGAGAAGAGGAAGACAGTGGCGGTTAAAGGAGGGATGGGCAACGATCGCTTTCTTCCAAAATAAAAGGTTTTAATAACATGAAAATAACAAACAAAAAACACCTGAGGCAGGCACTGAAACAGCACCCACCCCAGGGGGAGAAGCGAAAGAGCATGTGGCCTTGGGGCCAGGGGATTTTAACAGGTAGGTAGGTGGGTTTACAAAGGCATTGTCCTGTAAGGATACCTGGATGGGTTACCTACAGGTCAGGGGTCCAATGGGTGTTAGGGGATTGATCTTGTGGTGGCTAAGCCAACCACAACCTGGGAAAGATGGAAAATTCTGGATGTGTGCCCACGTCTGGGGACAAAGAGGCAACAGAAACCTCTGTCTCCAGGAGGCGCACTGCAACAACATTGTTTTTTAAAAGACCTAAATGGGAAATGTTTTAGCATAAATAATTTTTGTATAAAACAACTTTTAATATCCAGTTGCAAAGGTATCTGATACCTAAGTTTCTTTCAGAAATGATACCACAGCAGAAAATTGTAATGAACCATAGGATTAAGAGTTGCTTAAAATAAGGTGATGTCATGCGACAATCAAGTACTTCTCTTTGCACCACATTTTCCCTCAATAAATTCTTTAGCCCTCTGCAGTGAATGGAAGAGAAAGGGAGAGAGACACAAAAGATATGTTGCTGCCTGGAAGATACTAGATAGATAAAATAGATGAAACATCATTAAACAGGCTGCATGGAATATGCAATGCTCTTCTGCAGATAAAATAGCTGCTATATTTATCAGCATTCTCTAGTGTTTTCAGATTTCTTAGTTAAGTTAATGCTTATAAAAGGTGCAAGACTGACAGCAGAAGAAGATGATGTCCTTTGTCTGTCTCCTGGAAAAGCACTGAGTAGGCAGCAAAGTCCTGGTTCTCTTTTCCTTTACAATTATGTGTCATTTGTGTCACTGTTGAATTTACTGTATGGTTTGCAATTGATTGACAACAATAATTCAAGCAGTATATGCCTCTCTGCACTATAGTACCATCATATATCAAATGAGCATGGAAGGAAACATTAAAAAAGAAAAAGTATCCGGGTCTGTAGCTAATTCCATGTCTTCCAGTGCTGGACCATAGAAAGAACGTGATGTTCTGGGGAACGCACTGAGCAAGCACAAACTGGTTCCCCACGCTGTGGGCAGTGAGGGGATGCTGGCACAGGGACCCTGGGGCTGAGAGCTCTGGACAGGCAGCACGGCCAGCAGGCAGATGGATGTCTGGAAATCCAGCAGAACTCTTACCAAAATGGAGTGGAAGATCTGGTGGCAGTACTATAGCTAGAGAAGCCATTTAGTCCTTGGACTCTACACAGATACTTCCTCTGGGTGTTACTTCACCCACAGCTTTGCCATGTGGATGTTTTTCTCCAAGAAAACAGACTGAAACTGCAAAGGGATCCCATAGATCAGGAGAGAGAAGATAACAATCCTTGTTGTCTATGCCAAAAGCTTAATAGGTATCTTAAACGTTTCTACGATAGATGCTGATCTCCTGCCATCTGGTGCATGAAGTGCAGCATGTGCCAGCTGGGCTGGGTGCAACAGACAGTTACATCCCAGCAGATATATATATTTCTTACCCACTTCATGGTATTTTGTCTCTACTGCCAACATTTTTGGAGTACAGGATTCATCTGCCAGCGTCCCTGCTCCTCTGTGTAGAGTGAAGGAAAGATTCACACTCCTGTTAATATTCTAATTTCACACTCTGGATGTCACATTCATGTCACTACTGATGCCCTAAAGATTAAAAAGAGTCACAAGGAGGCTTTGTTTCAAACCTGTAGAGAACAATGCCAAATTCGGGAAAACAGGCATCAGAATCATGGGACTGTGGATTAGACAGTGCCAGAAGTGATGGGCTGCAGTTGCCAACCAAACCCTATAGATACTTATAGAAAACCAGATGGCAAATTTCAATACATTCTGCATTATGAGGAATGTGATTTATTTTTTTTTAATGAGTTGCTAAAATCTGCAGTGAAAAATTGCAATAAGCAAATAAATCATCTGCCTGGATTGTCTGTCACCAAAGTGGTAGGAATGATTTGGCACCACACCAAAGCATCACAGTAGTTGTTGCAAACCTGTTGATATTTTTTTAAAGAGCTCAGTATGGATCACGTGTCTTAAAAGTTCAACTAAGCTTGAATGAACTCCCAAGATGTAAACTACATTTAGACAGAATTTTCTTGCCCAAGGGACTCTTCAACTTCAACAAGCCGATTGCTCTTGCAGCCTCTGACACTATTCCATCTGCTCCATCTGTTGTTGTCCAGTTAACAGTGGGGGAGGTTAATGCTGTACTCTAGCCTACCAAAAGTGCCTTTCTAACCTGATTATAACGCCATTCATAGAGCTACATGCAGCAGAATGGTCCTTCTGTATTATGAAGAACAGAAAAGCAATTTTTTTAATTTTTTTTTTTTTTAAGTAGTTGCTCCTTGAACCTCTCTGTCTGTCAGGTAAAGATCATGACATGGTTTGAAAGCATAAATCTTTCTCTTATTGCTGGGTGTAATATCAGCTGAGGTGGTGACCACTCTTTCATTTTAGTTATGGATTAAACTGCCTGATTCTTCAACATAACCAACATAACTCTCTAGCATTCTGTATTTACTTCTTGGGAAAGGGACACGGAGAAGTCTCTAGTTTCTCCTTTATGATGTTTCATTTAGATTTAGACTCAAGACAAGTGATTCAATTCAGGGCTGAATTCATTTGAAGGCAGGTAAGGCAGTGGCACCCTGATCCTCTCTGTAACGTCTCGGATGTAATCTACTGTGTGTATCACGACTGACCCAATTCTGCAGAACTTACCTCTCCAGAACACTGTTTTAGCCTGAGAAGACTTTCCAAAACTGCTGCAAAATAGTGCAAAAAAATAGGCTCTGATCCTGGAAGCTCTGGGTGGGCTGTGTGCTGAGACTATTTAACCTGATACAGGCATAGCCTTGGCTTTAGAAATATTACTTCTACTTTTTATGATACTCCCTAAAGCCTTTTGTATCCCCAGCTCTGTGCCAAAATGTCTGAACGCTCACTGAGCATCGTTACCTTGTTATACAGCTACATTCATGCAACCCTTCAAGTCAATGCCACATCCATCCATTGCAGAAACACAGGGAGGGGTGTGGTTCAAAACACTACACTGTAAGCATCTGATAACACTCCAATACTTATGATGTGCTTAAATGATCTTTACACAGCTGATCCTAAATGCATTGGCAACACTCTGCACTTCTGTAAACTCTCTGATATTTTAAGGTATGCATTCAGCATGCTTTTCTGAGCTCACAGGCAAGTCTGTGACTTACAGTTAGCTATAGTTATGGTCAGTTCCTTCTCTCACTTAGACAGTGATATCCTTTCCACCTGATTTCTTTCATTTCAGCTGCCAAAGAAAAAACAAACAAACAAACAACCAGCCAAACAACCAAAACAACAAAAAAATCCCTTTGTTTTTTCTCTCTCATGTATGTCCTAACCTTCATTTAAAAGCTCTGACAGAGGTGAAGGGATGAGTGATCAGGGAAAAAGAATTAACTGAAGGATGGAGTTTTTAAGTCACATTGTGATCTTACACCAAAGCCACAGGTTTAGTTGCCCCTTATCCTACTTGGAAAAATACTGCAGTCTCTTTTTTGCAAAAATTTAACTCTAGAAAGCAAAACAGCTTTTAGGTACTCCAGACTGGCATGCATATTATGACAGTGAATTTAAAATTACGTGAGAAAGGGAATTTTTCTTTTATGGAACATCTCACCTTGAAGAAATTTAATGAGTGACTGAAGGTTCATGCAATTATGCATTCAGTACTTTTCTGTGAGTCTACAGTTTTCGGAGCAGATAGCTGAGTGGGAGTAAACACAGATATAAGTACACATTAAGACTTCATAATGCCAAAAGTTTAAATGAGATTAGAATCACTCCTTTATCTTCGAAGTGGAGACCAGCATTTGCTGAGGAGTTTTGGATGAGGCCATATAGACTTATACCTTAATAAAAATCCACATATGCTATCTAACTCTTCAGGGGGAAGCACAGATATGTGATAAAGTGAGAGCTACAGTATTACAGACTGCATTCCCTAAATCTGGAGGAGTTTAGTTCACAAGAAAAAGTCTTTGCATTCCAAGTAAATGAGATCCTGCAGCTCTGTAGGGAACAACTTTAATTGAAAAGTCACATTCCTTGCCTCTCATGTAAATAAATCACGGGACTTAAATTTGGTCATGGCCTTTGTTTAACTTGAGGCCAACACCAGTCCAAGGTAATGCTATGGATGTTAGAAATAACATAGTGCAGGCAACCTTCACATTAATATATTCTCTAACTCTGTAGGTAAAACAGGGGTATCTCAAGCTGGGATAGGGATTTTGCTTCATGCCTAGATGATCTGGATTGAAATACATGTGTGTTTGTGGAAGCCTAAAACATGAGCTCATGCCCTATATTAAATGAAACCATTAACAATGTTGATGAAAGCTACAGGAGATTGCTATGAGATAGCCCAGTGTTTTAAGAACAGGTAAAGTGGCCAAAAAGAACAGGACCACATTATCTTAAGAACATATTAATACCGTAAAAAAAATAAATGTAGTGGTAATGTTGTATTTGATTTGGAGTAAATTTTTGTTAGGATATAGCAAGCTAAAAGAAAAATCGACCTTCTTAGCTAAACTAAAAAATTGTTAAGGCAGTGCTTATTACTTCTTATTGAACTGCATTTTAAAATACAATCAGTTACAAAAACGTCACCTGCCCCCAATGAAGATAATGGTGATATTTCTGTTGTGCTCAGTACTTTCACACTCCATTAAAAAAAAAAAAAAAAAAAAAAAAGCCTATAACTCTCCAATTGCTTAAGAAAACAAGGATTAAAATTATTGTTGTCCCAATAAAAAATAGTTATTTACTGCGTGCATTACAGTGGGTTCCACAATGTTTTAGGTGCTGTACAAAGGTAGCGAAATACTTTCCCAATATGAAAAAAAAAAATAAAAAAAATCCTTGCATTTTAAGATAAGCAGTAAAGAAGGGAATAGAATAGAATTTTTTTTTTTAATCATTCTCTGAAAACATGGAAGAAGATATCTAAACTCCCACAGAAACTCTCCTTTATCACCATAGCTGTTTTTGCTGTTTGTTATGTAGATGTGTCCTTGGTGATACCATGGGGAAATATATGATTTTACCATATCTCCAATCCCAAAAATATCCTTAATACTTTAGGGGAAATTATTAATCAAGTTACACTTTGAAGCTTTTGTATTACAAGCTTATTATTTCTAAGAGGGAGTTAGCTGAGCTACTCTATCAGACTAGTTGATACATCATGCTTTTCATACTCAGAGTTACATTTTGTCTTTAAGTTCTCATGTCTACACATTTACTTAAGTGTTTTACTTAAAGAAGCACTTAGAGAAGTTTATGTTACTTTTGCCAAGAGCATGAACTATCCTGTCAAACCATGATGCATTTCACTTAGCTTTATAAAATTTAGGCATGAAGCCTAAATCAGTGCTCTGAACTTCCTTTATAGCCAATGGATTGAAGCTGATTCAAGCAAGTTTCTCCTGTAGTTCTAGAGCGTATTTTAGATTAACTGCTCACACTGGCACCTAACTCTCACATATCTAAATATAAATGAGTATCATTGCCAGTTACCAGTGCAATGTAAAAATCCTGCATTTGGTTGGAGAGCAAGAAGCCTTCTGCCTAAAATGAGAGCAGCCACAGGGAAGTAGTTCAAACAGGAAACATTCCCCTCTTGACAATAAGAAACACAATTGTGTGAGTTCTGGAATCAGAAATTATTTCCCTGAGGAACTCTCAGTAAGCAACATTTCCCCATTCATAAGCACGGAGTCTATGTGTGAAAGAACAAGAGTTTTATTATGGAAATCAGAAAAACTAATGAATGACAACTACAGTGAACTCCATGGTAACTTTGTCAGCAGCCCATAATTGCATCTCCTTTCCATTCTGGTGATCATGTAACAGGCAAGTACCCTTAACTGTGTAATTTATTTCTTTTTAGGGCTTGCCTACAGTACCGCATAATTCTGTTTCTGAGTTCACTGCAGGCACTGGATCCTGTGCCCTTACTGTTGGCATTGCATGGATGTTAGTTTGCATTTGTGATTTTTTTTTTACAGTAAACCAACGAAGCCACTAACACAAAACATGTCTGCAGCCCATGCCAGGGACCACCCCACACCTACAGGACTGCACCTCTACCCTCACTAGTAGAAAGTCTTATATAATCCAGGATTTACGTTGCCTATCCTCAGCTCCAGACTATAAAAAAATCAGTTAAGTGGCCTGCAACACAACTCAGTCCATGTTTGAACTGAATTTCACTTAGAAAACACAGAAAAAAATTAAATCATTATGTCTGAAGTCATCAGGGTTACTACCTAGACAAAGACACCCCTGAGCCTACTTAAAAGGGGCTAGCCCTGATCAACAAAAATATTTTCCACTCTTCATCAATATGCTCTAGAGCAATGGTTAACTCCTAGGGTTGGATGCATTTAGCAGTAGAGATGCAACCTAAGCACATTAAACCCTGAACACAGTTTGTGGTTAGTGTATGCTCAACATTCAGAGGTGCAGGCAGACAGATCTGATTTCAGTTCTTTACACTGTACTGCTCAGTGGTATCACTTTTACTTTCTGACTACTTAAAAATTTTGCAGATTTCAAAGAGTAATGCTGTTCCTTTTCTGTCAAAGTTTCATTTTGACAGTCAGAATCATCTACAGATGTGAATCAATAGTATAGAGGACTTTTAGGTGTAGATAATAAGGAAGTACTGCTTCTCAAAAGCAAAAATAATTATCTTTTTCTCTCATTTCAGTGAGGCTTCCTGATCAGTTCTGAATTTCTCACTGTTTATGGTAATTCCCAAAGTGTCTTGGAGATGATCTGGAAGAAAACTCCTCAAAATAAGTTCCTTTTGGAAGCTATTCAAAGTCTCTCACCCATACTGAGATGTGCCAGAAGGCACCTACTATCTGGAGTTCTAACTAAAATGTGCTGTGGTGAGGAAAAACTGTTGAATGAGCATATTTTTACTGAAAAATGCTGTTTCAAAAACACTGAGATGCTTGGATAATGTTTGGATAAAACATTTAATTTCAATAAAATTTTCAACAGAGTTTAAAGTACCATTTCATTTTCTTTATTTTTGTTTCTGTTGTATTTTTAGTTTGCTCTTTTCATCATTATTTTTTAATATCACTGAAACGTCAATTATTTAGTTTTATGAAAGTTTGATTTAAAACTTTAAAACATGAAAAATACTGCATGTTACATTTACAGTGACATGAACCATACTGATACCAACAAAATAAAGCTTTCTGATGAATTGTAGAATTCTGTAAAATTAAATGTTTTCACATGCCTTTTCCTATTAAATTTAGAAATGGATGTTCTCTGTTGGGTTTTAGGAGAAATGTGAAAGTGTCAGACTCTTTCACTGGAAGAAGCATTGTTAACAGTGATCTTAATAGGCAGAGAAATGAGCTAGATAACTGTCCACCCATTGGTGGAGTCCATTTCCTTGGAGAGGGCACTACATCTCAGCCTGAGGCAGAGGA
>NW_008601284.1:0-10977 GCF_000691845.1 Merops nubicus | reverse complement strand
TGCTGAAATCAAGGCTGTCCAATATACTGGTGTCCCAGTACACATTCTTCTCACTCACTGCATATCTGTACCCAGAAGAAGGTTTAACACAGTGTAGCTAAAGGATACAGCATTATCTTTGATAACTATCCAGGTCAGGAAGACTGAAGGGAGGCGAGGTTCACGTGTAAACTACGAGTAAGAAACTCTCCCATTAGCCATAGAAATAGGAAGCATCTTAGAAATGTAATGCTAGAGAGTTTTTGGATGTATAGGAGTGTGTTGTGTAGACTGATGCGGCATCAGGAATGCTGCACTACAGCTTCTCTTCATGAGTTTTAGGCAGAGAAAGTATTTCTCAATTTCTGTAATAATGAATTATATGTTGCTACTATGTGCAGGTAGATGCCTGCTCAGCTCCACCCCAGAGAAGACAACGTTTCAGACAAGTGATCCCTGTGGCATACTAAGTCTGATGGTTTGTAAAGTGCTCTGGAATCTCTTCAGGGAAGAAAGTGGATATTTAAGTGGAAAATGGCTATTATTTCTCCCATTTTTCCTGTTCTGTCTCATGCAAGGCTTTTGAAACAAAAATAATTTCATAAATCTTGAGTAATGTATGTTTCTTCTAAATGTTTCATCTAAAATGTTTCATCTAAAATGTTTCTCCTAAAATGTTTCTCCTGCTAGTTGGTCACTTTAAGCAAGAAAAACAAAAAAGTTATACTCTCTCAAAAGAAAGTGTACTCTCTCACAGTTCTTATTGTCCCTGTCTGAAAGAGTCCTACTAATCTTAAAATAAAGCACATTGGGGATCCATAAAGTTTCAAGGTATGTAATATATTTCAGAAATACAGCTTATAAGCTCTTGTGTTTTGAAAAGCAATATTTGTAAGCACAAGATCATTCCATCCACGCACATCACTCCTAACTCCCTTTAGTACTCACAACAAAATTCAAGGGAAGAAACTAAAAATCTGGGCAAAGGACAAGCATCAGCCTAGGTTTGAATTCTGCAATGAGTTCAGCAGCACAGAAATATTGCAGTTCCTTTTCTTTCCATTTTTGCAGTTCAGTTGTCGAATTTATGTCATGTGTGTTAAGACTATGAGCATAAGAAAGTTTTCTTTCAGTTCTGGTAAAAATTCTGAGCAAAATGCAGCAATAACTGTGTAGATACAAGCCGTTGTTATGTTCTATAAGTATGTGGACTATAAAAAAGATCGTCAGTTTTGTCTACTGAGAATTTTTCTATATTATGGGAATGAATCTTTGTCTATATTATGGGAAAAGGCTGGCAAATCAAAAACATTTCATTGCAAGTTTGGTCTCGTAGAATGTAGAAATATTCCTTCACACTGCAGTGAGGTTTCTTCTGCGCTTTGAGGTCCACAGTAGAAACAGACCCTCTGTAAGTACAAAGCCACTTCTACTCTGTTAGTTTTTAAATAAAATCCTGAGGATGATTTCTGCCCCATTTGATGTATCACTGGAGAGTGTGCTAAAGAGGTTGAGGAAGAGGCCAGTCCTCATCTGACTTCAGAGCTAAGGTTTTATTCTCTTCTACTTTACTCCTTTGAAATGAGACATGTTGTGTCCTGGTCTGAGGAAGGTAAGGCCTGGTCTCTTGCTGATCCTCATTGTGAACCTGTATAAGTGAAAACTGATGCTGAGAAAATTTTGCTTTCATGGGGAAGTTTCATAGAAGAAAAGAGAATAGAGATCTCTAGCTGGAACTGCCAAACCACCCTTTTGAATTCTGCAGCAGGAAGACGGGTGAGCGTAGGACTGCCGTCAACCATCAAAGGGTACGGCCTCTGCTGAAGTGTAGTGAGAGTACCTAACTCTACAGCCCCATCACCAACAGTGCCACAGGCTGTCTTCATACTATGGCAACATGTGCAGTGTCTGAACTGCAGAACATTAAGGAGCAATTAGCAAAGTATGTTTTCTACTTAAGGATGCAACTCTTTTTCTATTAAATTGCAAAACTCCTACTGAATCCAGTATTGAGTTTTGAACTGTGCTGGAAATAACCATTACAGAAAAAGTAGTCATTTCTCCCTGGAAGTTTAATCAGCTCAGTGATAACTAGAGTACATCTGTGACTAGATTATTTTTTAACAGACACGTGCATGCACACACTTTGATAAAATAAGCAAACATTGGCATTTCTCTGAAATATTGACAGAAAAGTGATATGTACATGCTGAATAATGAAGCATGCTCCTCACCTAACTATATTGTTATTTTAACTCCCAGCATTATTATCAAGGACTGAGAACATAGTAGGTCAAAACCACAGGTCATTTAGACTTACGGCTGCTCTGATTTAGAATGTTTTTTTAATGCTTCATTGGAGAAACAAAGGGAAACTCTTGCAGTAGTGCTGAACTGGCCACTGTGAACCATTTTGTCCATTCAAAATGTTGATTTAATTCAAGCCCTTATTTGTGGAGTGCTATCTGAGAATTTTTTTTTCTATATACATCATCCTGAACCTACTGCTCTGTGTTTTGTATGCAGTGACCAGGCAGATTACTTTTTATTATTTTCTCCAAGTCATAGATTTTTATTAACAAATGCCAAAGAACGTCTGGTTTGCTTTGTGCTTTATGCAAATACTGAAACAATTAAACATGGTAATTCAATTAAAATATACTTTGACCATGAAAACACCTCTAATGTTACATTGAGCTTATATTCTTCAATTATTGTATTACATACAATAAATAGACACCTACCTACACATCAATAACAGTATTTGTGTGAACCCTTAGACGTTCCACATCTAATTCAGAATGCCTGTGAGGTAGTACCTTGCATTGTATGTTAGGCTTCCTAAAGCCAACAATGCTGAATTTGAGGAAAAAAAAAAAATGTTTGAAACAAAACATTAAGTATCACAAATTTGTTGTAATCGTTCCCTGGAACACATTTCTGAATAGCACTTCCAGTCAGGAGCCTAAGGATGCCAATTTAGACTCAACATAACGCTAAAAGAGTGTCTAGAATATTGCAAGCCTCTCATCAATCTGCTGTGCTTACTTTCCCACTGAAACCATATTCCAGATTCTGCATATGCTCATAACTTAATAGAGAGCTGGAAATGGTAAAATACCTCAAGTCCAGTGATGGATCTATCCCCAGGTGTGTTCAGATCATCCAAACATTTCTGTTTACAAAGCAGTCACCATTATTGTTTAAGAAGATATACATCGGTGTTGCCTTTCTCTTTGCTAAAAAGACAAAGCATGTTTTGTATGATGATCATAATCACAAGTTTATCATTTATGGTAAAAAAATGCTTGGGCTATCCTTGGCACTGATCGCTTTCCGAGGTGATAAAGCTACTTAAGGGATTGATCTACTACAGAGAAAATCAGCTCTTGCATGCATGCCAGGAGTTCTGTTAGCAAAACTGCACATCCTGGTTGGAGGCAATGATTCAGAATTAAAGTTGCATAAATAATGGAAGATTCATTGTGGGATAAACCAGAATGTTTTGTTCGCATTCAGAATAAAGGATTAAGTGCTTCATTTATGGATTATTTAACCTTTGTCACAAGCCTTTTTTCTGTAACTGTTTTCAACTTAAAATTTAAAAATGGTGTTTGAAAATAAGTTAACCATTTCATACCTGTAGATGAAAAAATCTTACATGAAAATTCATTTTAACATTTTTCATTTTCTATCACTTCAATAGAGCCTCTCTACTGATATATTCAAATAGAGCCTCTCTACTGATACATTCAAAGTAGCATTTCTGCTGAATGCATTACTTGGTGGAGAAAAAAATATTCTCATCTACTCTTTTTGATTCATTGCTGTCAAAAAGCTCACACTGGCAGAAAAGCTAAGAGGATCACAGTGGTTTTGTGTTTTATTTTTTTTTTTTCCTGCTGCTTAGCTTTTATATAGCTGTGATTGCTTAAACTGGCTCAGTTCACCTGATTATCACTGGTTGGCACAGCGTGGGTGCCTGAACCCATCCTGATTGTCAGAGGCATGGCTGTATTGCTGTTACGAGTCATTTCCATGGAGCACCATCCTTCACTGCCATTAGCAGGGCAGAACCGAAAGCCATCCAACTAGCCTTAGAGATTGCTGACCAAGTGAAGTGGGCAGTACTGCATCTCTGTGCTGACTCTGGGATGGTGGCTAATCCCCTGTGGCAGAGTTGTGACTGATTTTCCAATGGCAGTCCAACACAGGCAATTCACATGAGAAATCAAGAGTGGTTGATAAGTTGGGTCATATGCCAAATATTGTAAGCCTAAATAAACATATAAGCACTTCTGATTAAATCTAACTATTAGAGTATAAGAACCACCCCCAGTCATAATTGCATTAGGTCTTTTCTAGCTCTAGAACTAGCCGGTGGTATCACTCTCATTTGTCCCTGTGTAATTTTGTTGCTTTCCTAAGTGACAGTTTATACGGCTGCAGGAAAAAAACCAACCAACCAACCAAACAAAAACCCACCACAACAAACAAACAAAAAAAAACCCCAAACCAAACAAAACAAAGCAAAAAAACCCACACCAAAACAAAAGTGTCAGAGAAGCCTGACTTTTCCTGAGGCTACTTTTTGTGCTTTGCCTAGTATATCATTAATTTGCAAAATGTTAATATTCTACCATGTTTAGTATTCCTGTTTTTCACAACGCTTTGACACACTGGGGTGGGTTGACCCTGGCTGGATGCAGTATGAGGAATGCTATGGGGAAAATTAACTCCATCTCAGCCAGAACCAATACACACACATCCTGATAACTGTCCAACACATCATCTTTCCTCTTTATACCCCATTACTCCTAATTACTGTTTTGTGCATCTCACTGAATAAATATTCAACATCACTGTGATTTTACAAGCCAATTAATTTTGAACTTTACTGCCAACATTTCTTTTTTTTACTCAAAATACACGTTTTTAATTTTTAACCCTTATCTTATAATTTAACCTTGCAGTTGCTAGAGCAATTTTGTTGCTCCATTCTTAATACTTAGAATTGCCTAGGGAAGGTGTATTAGTTTGTTGTTTTACTGCATGATGCCTTGATCTAGAATGGATAATTTTTGTGTGCCCTAGTAGCACTGCAAGCTCTCTGCCTGACTTCCTGCTGTCTGAGGGTTTTTCTGATCCATTTTACACTGGTGGCCACTGAGTGATCAGCCTGACAAACACCTCAGGGAATGTGTTTGTTATTTCAGTATGTTTGTTCTGAATGCATTTCTGTTACTTCCATGTTAAACCACCGCATGGGCATTTGCACTATTAAAGACCAACAGAAAAGATAAAACAATGGAGACATCATTCAACAAAATGCATCAAGTTCTTTGCTAGCCTGTTGCAGGACTTCAGACTTTCCTAATAAAATGCAATCAATAACAAATTTTATACCTGCATTTATACCTGAGCATAAGCAATAAGATGTGAGTGGGGTAGAAATAGTTACTTTAATAGCCTGGGACTTCTCCTGTGAAGGAGCAAGCTATGGAACTTAGTGCATTATTACTCCCACAGCAGAGCCATGCTGCAAAAAGTGCCGTTTATTGCTGCAAGAAATCTTATTGACTAAAAGTAGAATGCAGGTTTCATTAAAGCCAGAAATGAAACTCCTAACATCAGGTCCTGGGCAGCATCCTCTGTGAATTGGTATTGATCCTGGCTACCCCATAACCATCTACACCTCTGGATAGGCTGTAACCTACAGGTTGTCTTCAGTTACTGGGATCTAATTCCGTTCAGCAAGTAAATTAACTGAGATCGTTGTCTGTTTTCTCACTTATCTGTCATCAAAAGTACAGCCATCATTGCTAAAAGACAGTTCTGGATAAGGCACAGGGTGGGCTCAAGGTGTTTCATCCATCCTTGTGGACAAGGAGACCCATGAGGGAGGGAAGCAGGTGCAGTATTTGGAGAAGGAGACCCTGTCAGCCCTGAGGTTGTGGGGGTTTTCTCAGCTGCAGAGCCTTGCCATTTTTCCAGTGGGGGTGTGAACCCTAAAGGGTAAAACTCATGGACAGTAGTCCTGCTTTTCGTAGCTACTTTTTGTGAACCCCTTCATAAGTATTCCTATGTAAACTCTCTCCTTAGGAAGGTCCTCAGGTCCTGCTTATCCTCTACCTCTCCATCCTCCCCATTTGACACTCACAGAATGTACCAGGGGCAAGGGGGCTTCCACAGGGCTGCTTTCTCAAGGCCTATTTGTCAACTAGGGTACACTGCTGTCAGCATTGGAAAAACAAATTACAGATGTGATAAATGGGAAAAGTCAACCTCTTGTTATCCAAAGAGAGTTAGTGGAGGAGGGAAGCTGCACCTCTTCCCCTGCTAGAGCAGGGCATGCATTTGCAGAATATGGAGTACATAATAAGCTCTCAAGAATAAGTCCTGTTATGTGCATTTACAACCTCTGGTACCTCAGAGTCCTGCTCAGTGGCTGCAACAGTTCAGTGTTAATGCAAAAATTATGATGAAGTGGGGACTAGCTTGGTCATTTTGCATTGTGGGAGCATATTCAGCTTATGTCTACAAGGTTTTCTGACAGGCTACTGTGATGAAATGTTAATCAACATACTTTTTTTGACAGTATCTGTAAAAAAAAGACCACAGGTTTCTGCCTTATTGATCTGCCATTCCAGCACCCAACACAAATCATGACTAATGGTTGTATTAACAGAAACCTAGTTCAGGATAAGATGATATATTCACTAAATTTCTACATAGTAATTATTTGATGTCTTTTGGTAATAGACCTATATTTTAGCATCCTGAACTGTTTTCTGACATTGGCCTATATATTCCTTTAATGTGAAATTATCTGAATGTGCCAGTTTGATTTTTTTCCATATTTGCACAGGCTACGTCAATTCTTAACATAATAGGGTCACTGTTCCCCATGGTGTGTTGTTAGTTGTTGACAAAATATTTGAAATGTGTTTGCACTTACACATTTAAGCAGACTCATAAGCCCAGTGACATCTTCATATTCAGGATAAAAACAAAACTCCCGATGGTAATTTGACTAGGTGACTGATTGATATTTTAATTAATAATGTGAGCTGCTCTGTTGTATGTCAATTAACAGCTCATCATTTAAAGTCTTAAAACCTAATTCTTTGTATCTTCTTTGTTAAGTTAACTGAGGAATTTAGAGAGGAAATTCTGCATGAATGGTCATGAATAATAGCAAGAACTATCTTCCAATTAAGAAGTCTGTAAGCAACTGAATTTGACAGATACCAATCAAGCAGTGGTAGATCATTTCCAGCAATTCTTTTCCCTAGTCATCTTCAGACACATTAAATTTACATTAAATCCATGCAAGTCATAAAGTATCTGGTGGAATAAATTATGAAAAACTAAGAAAAAGTTAATTAAATATTGCATTCTGCAGGCTAAACAAAACTACAGATATGCACCTGTGTGCCTCTAATGGTGTCTCTACAAGGAGATGCTACTGCAAAACACAGTAAGAATTACACATTAGACCACAAATATTATTCTGTTATCCTCCCAGCCTCCACTCAAGCTCAGAGCACGAGGCAGAACCGTAGAAGAGACAAGTGTATCTGAGCCCTGCTTATGACTTTGGCCACTGCTGATAATGCTCCTCTGGAAGCAGAGCAGGGTGGTCACAGTGATGGACAGAGGGCAGGGACAGCAGCAGTTGGAAAGACCACGAGAAGAAGTGTATGTCCTGGCATCCTCTGGCTGCAATTCTGATGTTCTATATGTTGAACCATTGCCATGCACAGATATACTTGGCTGAACTGCATGGACTCAAGAAGTCCTAGACTAATTTAAAACAAAGTTGAGTAAATACTGATGTTTAAAGTTTAGGATTTTTTTTCCTTTTCCTTTTCCTTTTCCTTTTCCTTTTCCTTTTCCTTCTCCTTCTCCTTCTCCTTCTCCTTCTCCTTCTCCTTCTCCTTCTTTCTTTCAAAACTTTGTTTTCTTTTCAAAATTGATGTATTTTTTTTTAAGAATAAAAAAAATATATGGGTTTATTATGTCAACGTTCTATGAAGCCTTAATAAAAATCATAATAGCAACCTAAACTATTCCTTTTCTCCCCAGGTTAAAGCACTGAACTATAAAATCCATTATTTTCAGAGATCAGGGTACAAAGAAAAGCAAAGAGAATATTTTTTAAAGTTCTCTGTGTGTCTGAAATGTCTTGAAAGTCAGGTACTGGCAAGGAAATGAAGCATGTCTCTTCCAGCATCTCTGCATCTTCCTGCCAGAGTGCTTGATAAAGCACCAATAAACGTAATTGCCTTTGCATATCACTGATAAAAAGAACAAAATGTATGTGCCCAAGTACAGCTCTCATTTTCCAGTGAGTTACTTATGCGTTCTTCATCGTTTTGTGTGCTATATAATCAGGAGCTGCATCTTGGAATTCACAGCAACTCCAGTCTCTGTGCCAAACATCTATGGGATTTATTGCCTTTTTTATAGGTATGGTAAGTAAATATAAACTGAGAAAGTGTCATAAAATATATAACTCGGCAGCAGCTGCTGATTAAGGAGAATTATATACAAACTTTATATATTTTTCCATTTAAAATGTCACTTTGCGGGTTTATTAGAAAAGGCTTCATATGGGAAAGGTAAAATGGGAAATGTAAAATGGAAAGGCAGAGAGTGGAGGTAATAAAGATGCATGGCTGATATAGACTAAGTAGATTGCTTCATTGGGGTGGTCCTTCCTCACCAGCTCTGAAGGCAGCATCTGCAGTGTGCTACAGGCTCCCCCCACAAGGGGTGGTATCAGAAACTCATACAGCCCCCGTCCAGTGTGAGGTCTAAACGAAAGGAGATGGCAGAAGGGGTACCTAAGATCCCAGGATTTGTCAAAACATATCTTTTGAAAACCTTTACATCAGACTATTGCTCACAAGGAAAGAATCAGATGGGAATATTGCAAGAGATTATTCGATTTGACCTATTGTTCTATGACTAACATTTTTATTATAGTGAAATTCTGTGTCCAGGCTCATTGACAATGATTGCTGTCAGCAGTCAAGAAGTTAAACTTTAATTCTATTTTGACTTCACACATCTGCTTTGCTAGGTCATCCTACAACATGTCAGGAGCTGAAGGGTCCAGCAGACCCTCACACAGTGTAGAAAGTCATGGAGACATTCAGAAGGCAGAATGGGAGATACTTTTGTGGGTATCAGGCTTTGTGGCCAGGGCCAAAGGGACTTACTTGAATGAATTCTACTAGCCCATAGATATATTTTGCAGTTGCATTTATCCACCATGTTTGCTTATTGCAGCTATCACTTTCCAAAGAGGAACAGTTCAAGGAAGAGATGTTGCAGCCTGGACTTTTTCATTTTCAGTGCTGAAAGCCTGTTCCATGCCTTCACCTGCTCAACATGGGCACTGAGGAATGCTGTCTGAGAATCAGAGTCAAAATGAGAAGGAAATGGAGTCAGAATCTTCATGCAATAAATTCCCGTTCCCTGAGCTTTGGCCCAGTGAGTGGAGCTACGGCAGAACGTGGGCTGCCTTTGCTGTCAGCTGCAAAAAGAGCTAATGACTGTGGCACCAGACAGAGCCCAGGTCTCTGCAGCAGAATTTGTAAGCTGTGGCTGTTACAGGCAGTGGTTTTGCTGCGTTAGAAGCTACACGTTCGGCTATAAAAGTAACCTAATTGTGTTTGGACAGAAGCCTTAAATACACAGGGAGTTCATTTCCCGCAGAACAGAATAATTGTCCTGTGCAGTTTTACACTTACAGGGTCAGAATCTGCTGTGTTAAAAATTACACAGTTCAAAAGTGATTGGCTTTCTTCTAACACAGAGCAATTTGGCTCCAGCAGAGGAGAACAGAACCAGCAACACTCTGCCGCAGCACTGACTCAGCTGCAGCATTTTGGTTACCGGTCACTATAAATCTACAACTGGGGGCTTGATCCAAAGCCACGTTTCTGTCACTGCTTCCAACAGGCACTGACTCAGGACCTAAAAAAGAAATCCATGGTGAAAAAACAGAGCAGAGCATATGTCCTACACAATACAGCTGACTATTTCTATGCTCAGCAGCTGATAGTGTAGGACTGCAATATTGATTTGTGTTACTGTATTTTATAGCTAGTATGTTACAAGATTAATTTTGTGCTACTCAGCATCTGCTTTCTCCTTGGGAAGTTTTGTAAACAATTTTGCTGACTACAAAGAATCGACTTTTTCTTTCTTTCTTTTTTTTTTTTTTTTTTTTGCAAAACAGATCCTTTATACCCTACTCTTCCATAGTATAGCATGAAAGATACCATTAAGATGATTATACTATATACTTATATGTGTTTCTGTGCTCAGAGGCTGACAGCTAAAGTCTTATTAGTACAGGTCAGTATCTGTGATCAGTCTTTTTCCTTTCATTTACTTGCAGCCAACATTACTGTGATAGATTATTATTATGCCAGGATAGGCTTTGGCTCCTGTCCAAAAAATTATATGAATCTGTGCCCTTTTACAGATGGGTATTATTTTCTTCTTGCATTTACTTGTACTTTTAAATGGGAAATAATAGGGACTGGCTATGGGTAAAAGAGTGGAAATTCACTCTTGATAATGAGATAATATAAGAAAATAAAAATAATAAATAAAATAATTTTAAGAATGTGGTATTACCATGAACAAAATTCACCCAGAGGGAATTTGTTGATTTAGATGTCTACAGACATCAATGAAGTGATAGCTAATACTGATATCTAGTATCTTGTCACTGAATCAATATGGACAAGATTTTGAGTACCTCTGATTTGGCTATGCCTCCCTGTGGGGCTCATTTAGGAACAGGCAGTATGTGATGGATGGCAGACAATGTAAGAGGTCTTCACATGGCTTAACACAAGCCACTGCAATGGGCAGGGCTCATTGCAGAGGAGAAGGGGAGAAATCAGTGGCATTGTTTTAAGGCCTGTCATAAATTCTTGTTCTTTGTTCCAAGGTGTCCTGGTTCTGTGTAAAAAG
>NW_008601283.1:0-79766 GCF_000691845.1 Merops nubicus | reverse complement strand
CCAGTACAGGCTGTGCTATTTTCTTTTTACTGGAGCCAAATTACAGTGTAAAATGAGAGAAATATCTTTGTGTTAATGCAGAAATATGGCATTCAGTTGCAACAGCACAGATATTGTGAAGTGAGGGTTCAACCCCTGTGCAATTTTTGAGTGCAGGTTTTATTACAAGCTCGTGTAGGCTTTGCCCTCCAGAGTTTATTTTTCCCCTTAACCTAATTCTGTCCAATCTGTCATATTTTCTTAGTCATGTTCTGAGGCCATTTTTTTTTCTGTTGTTGGAAAAATGATCCGTAACTGTTCTATATTTGTAGGGTAATGGTGACATTGGAATGAAGGGAATGACACACTGATTTTCAGCAAGGCTTTCGTAAATTGTCTACTTAGATTTATGATATGTCAGTTGATTTACAGCACTCTATTTTTTTGTGGATGCTGATATCTGTTAACATTTCTGTAATAATCCTCTTCCATTTTTTTTTTTTTTAGCCTCTTGGAGACTAAAGGCATGCATCTTTACAGTCACATTTTTAAATTTGAATAACTTGATAGTCACGATTGCTGACTTTTAATAAGAATAGCGCTTCTTCTCCAAGATACTTTTCCTTACTGAGCCCCTGATGCCTCTGGTCTTCATTTTACAACTACTGTTGAAAAAAACACAGTTTAAATTTTAAAGGTTCTAAAACTTACTCTGACAAATAAATCTGTCTTCTGGTATACTCAGAATTGCTTCCAAGTTTGATCTATTTTGGACTTCTCAAGGTCTTCAGGTTTTTCCAAAAGATGGTCAGTGGTCAAAGGTGCTAAGTTTCTATTTTCTCAAGCCATGAAGACTGAATTTTATTGTTTCTATAATGAACACACTATAGTATCTTGAGTGGACCGAGTTCAAGGAATTTTCCCTCACATCCCTTCAGGCGATGCACTTATGGCAATTAAGAGTCTATTTATGGTCCAGAGCATCATTTCCCACGCTATGGTATATAAATGCTGTCAAGTGAGTGCCTCTTCCTGCCTGTGTGCATTACCGGGGCTGGTCTTGCCACTGTCAAGGGCAGTATATTAATAGCTCACATTCTCCCACCAGCTGAAGGGAGCAAAGTGATGATTCAGATAACTGTTACAAACTCGCAGGAGGCCCTTCAAGTTCCACAAAGCTTCTGTTCTCCTTTTGCCTGTTGCTGGCTAGCACTTGTCACTGGAAAATGTCTTTCTGACACCTGATGTTACCTGCCCTGGCTCCCGCTGCTCAGTGAGACAGAAGTTCCCTTCCCTTGTGGTACCCATTGAACTTAAGGCACAAGACTGTTTTCAAAGACTGTGAGAAGGAGGAATGTAATGCTTTGCTGTTTGCCAGTTAATAGGCAATTGCTTTCAGCAATACAGAGATATGGAGGTAGAAGCATGGCAGGAATGTGTTACAACAGCATTAACATGCACAGAACTAACTGAAAACCATGATGATAGCTATTTCTATATTGGATTTCCTTCAAGGTGAGGTCTCTCTTTCAGCTGACAAGCTGCCAGACTGATCACATGCACTTGATGTGCACTGTCAGTCTTGTGGCAAAATCCTCAGGTCAGCTATTGGCTTGACTGTCCAGCACCAGCTACCATGCTGGGCTTGCTTGGTCCTTTGTGGATGAACCACCTCCAAGGCTATCTTTACTCTCTGTATCCACAGCCATATCCTCAAGGTCCTTAGATTGTTCAAACACTGGGAGTGTGATGTGTTAATCAACAGCTTTGGAAATAACCCCAAGCAAATCCAGTATTGGTTTTGACTGTCATAGCCAAGGTTTTTGATTGTCTGCTGGACTTCCTATCGTTTCTCTCTCTTTCTTTGAGCACAATGCAATATAGCATGTCAGTAATTTGCAGTAGAATGAGAAGCAATGGGCACAAACTGGAACACAGGAATTTCCACCTCAACATAAGGAAAAACGTCTGTACTGTGATTGTACACTGCACTGGAACGGGCTGCCCAGAGAGGTTGTAAAGTCTCCTTCTCTGTAGACTTTCAGAACCCGCCTGGGTGTGTTCCTGTGCAACCTGCCCTAGGTGAACCTGCTTTGGCAGGGGGGTTGGACTAGATGATTCCCAGAGGTCCCTTCCAACCCCTACCAGTCTGTGATTCTGTGGTTCTATAGTGAGCTCCAAGGTGAACACCTCATGTGACTTGAGCTGTATTTTCTTTTCCTTTTTTTTTTTGTGTTCTCTTCTTTTAGTTTGAGGTCCATTAGGCTATTTTCCCATATAATATAAGACTGAACATTGTTGTGTCATTTTTTTTTGCCGCCCTTACTACAAATATGTTTTCTGATAATTTAAGACATTTTCTCCAAACTTGAAAATTGTCATGACAAGCTTCTACCTCCTAATTCTTTAAGTAGCCATGGTTAGGCTTCCTATGTCATAGCCTAGTCTCATATGCATCTATGAGGATAGCCAAGGAAATGTGTGAAGCTGATTAGAAGAAATGCCAATGACGAGGCTCATTTTCTTTCTGCTTTTGTAAGGACACAGGTGATTTCTACTGTAACTTGGGATTGTGTCTGCAAATTTCATATGGAAATCAAAACAAGGACTGAACAAGATGCTTCAGACAGCACTGCTCAGGAAAAAAGAACACACGCTGTCCAAATAAGAAAAAGGAGAAAAATACACTTCCTATAATTGACTAAAAGGGCTTACATTTAAGGCCTGGCTTGTCAACAAATATGGTAACATCTGTTTTTGCAAAGTATCCTTCAAGCCTTTGAATACAGACAAAACAAAAAGCTCCTACCTGTATGACAACTAGACTCCATGTAAAATACAACAAGGTTTTTTCAGGTCATATGAGGCCTATTACCAGTTACATCCAAAAAATACAAAGAAAGATGCAGCACAGAATTTGCCACTGAAGAAGATTATTTGTCTAACATTACTCCTGGAACCTCCTTAAGCTCTGATTTAGGAAGGCAGTGACTTCTTTTGAGACTTTGACTGCTGCTGTTATCCTCTTCTGCTGTCTGCTCTGTCTCTGACGCAAGGCTGGGTGAAATCAGTGAAGGTGATTTTAAAAAGCCATGATGTTGACTGTGGCCTTTATGTACCTCTTTCACCAATAACTGGGCTCTCCATGTGTAGGAAAGGGAGCTAAAAAAATTTAAGCCTTTTCTAGTATCCTAAAAAGTAAATCATTGAAATAACCAAGCATAAATGCTGTCGGTGTACTGTTTTAAAGATGTTGTGCCTATTACATTTTCTCCTGATATTTTCTAATTATCTTTAAATTTTAATTTGGTATTTCTAAATGCTTTCTGAGGCAGAGGAATGAAAGAATTCTGTGTTGAAAATAAAACCTAGAAGGAGGACGTATCAAATTGACTCTGTTCCTGGATGACTGGGGTTAGGTTGTACTTCTGCCAAGCTAGAAAGGATACACTAATTTCAAAAGTTTCCCAGGTAGGGCTCAAAAGAACTTTCTTAAGGAAAAGGAGGAAGTCTCCTAAAAAAATCCCAATCGGTCAGACAATTTTCTTCTTCCTCCCTTCATCTAGAGAAAAGCATCTGAGGTGCAGTGACAGCACAGTCTAAGACAGCAGAGTACTCTAAGACAGCCTGTGCACACTAATCAGTGGGAAAACACCAAGAACCAGGATTGTCTTTTAATTTGTCCACTGCCTGAGGATGAAAAGAAGCTGCTGTCAATCACAAAGTGCAAAGGAAGATATTCTAGTGTGCTTGGGACTGCAAAAGGGGTTCTGTTATCCCGCCAGTGATCTATGAGTAATTTATGACATAAAACCTCCAAGTCACTTGCAAAGCCAATTTCAGGGTGAATGGTAACAAACATTTCTTCTAGGGGTTCTGGAGAAAAAAAAAAAAAAAAAAAAAGAAAAATCCCCCCTGCCCTTTATTTTGCTTGGTATTATCTGCTGTACCAATGACATTAAGTGACATTTCTCTCCTAGAGGCCATCCAGTATATATGAGGATTATTACTCCCTCCTTCTCCTCTCTTTCACTGAAAAAATAGTGGCTGACAGTTAATGAGGGGGACTCTAATCTGACAGCACTATGAAAGCTGCTGCCAGAAAAGATCTTGATAATGGCATAAGAAATCCTTTCTATCTCAAACTACTGTTAGGGTGCCTGTCTGCAGCCAGGAAGTCAGGACATTATTCTCTAATTGAAGCTTGTTAGATCTATATCCTCTTGTACTTCTGTGACCTCTTTAAGAGGAAAACCCAAAACAACCATAGGGAAAATAAAAGAAAATAAAGACATTCAAAATATAAAGACCTAGCAGGATAAAATTCCTAAAGGGTAATTTGTTGCCATTGTTCTGTGCTCAACAATTAAGGTGGATTTTGCTTTCAGTTACTGCGTTATCCCAGAGTTATTCTCTGTGCATATATATATATGTGTATAGAAATGGAAATTTCACTGTGGGAGGTACTGTACATTATGTGGGACTTTCTGAACTCGAGAACTTACCATCTAAATTTTCAAGGAAGACAGCCTCCTCATGATTTTGCATACTACAACCTGTTTTTGATTACCTGCTCTAGACCATGTACCTTAAACAGAAGTTGTCTCCTCAGTCCTGTACCTTCAACTCCAGGTGACCATTCTGTGGTGACCCCAAAGTATTTCAGAACAGAAATTAGTTCTAAGTAATTACTCATTTAGGATTTTTGCTTTGGTATGGTCAGCCCTATGGTTTTAAATTATCAGTCCTCTGCACACTACTGGTACTGGGGAGAGAAGTTTCTGTTGGAGGGCAGAAAGTGAGCAACATTCATTTGGGCACAAGGTCTCATTGAGCTCATGCAATGACTTAAATTTTGAGATCTTTTTTTTGTGGTTGAAGGGGTTAATGCAGGCCTAGGTTGGTAACTATTAGAGGACAATGGTGGGAAGTGCAGCAAACAAAACATGACCAGAGAATTTAAAGATGAAGATTTGTTTTCAGAGAACCCCAGAGGACTTTTAGCATCAACTTTGCTACTTGTTCAGTCTTTACTGAACTTCCCCAAAGAGCTGTTCCTTATATGTGCATTTCAGTAACAAGAGAAACACATCTCTTTGATGTAGGTTTCCTCTCTTTGAGCAAAGAACAGACCATTGAGGTGCTCAACCTTTCCTAAGAAGAAAACTTGAATAAGGCAGGCAGCACATCCAGCCTGTCCCTTGCATTTTGTAGGATTTAGCTTCATGCATTCTTGCAAACAGGTTTGATCATTTGTGAAGACGGCAGATGACACATCTGATGCATGCTGTGCCCTGTGTGTCATTTTACCCCTGCCATATTATCTGCACACAAAAAGTTATATTTCTATGTCCTGTTTCTCCAGATATCCCTACTTTTTTTTTTTTTCCCCCCACCTACGCATTCAGTTTTATTGTGCCATCTGTTTTCAACCTGCTTAACATTATCTTTCAGCTTTTAATGACAGAGGATATTAAGTGCCAAGGTCCTTATTTTATTGCAAAAGGTGGCATGCAGACCTTCAATAAATGTTTCCAAATCATCTAAAGTCCCTGTCTGGACAGTTTCAAAGGCAGACTGTGGTTATTAAGCTTCTCCTGCAGATCTTGGTACCGTATCATCATCTTCTAACAAGTTCATTTTTTTTAAAATACCTCTCTCTGAGTTTTTTTAACTTCATAAATGCTCTTTTTTTCTTACTTCAAATCTTGGAAATATTTTTTTTTTGATATGAAAATTGCATACAACATTGTCTTAATTTGTCTTGACTGGTGCAAGCTGTTGTGTGACCTAAAATCCAGGGAAAAAAACCCAAACCGAACCAAACCAAAAACCCCAACCATATAAACACATAAAGTATTGTTTGTCATTTTTATGCTCCAGACTGAGACATCCTTAAATACCTAATGCTTTAAAATCTTGAGTCTTGCTTATTTCTGTAGAAGAGAGTGAATCAAAATACTTCAGACCTTCAACTCAGGAATCTGATCTTAGGTATTTGCAACTGCTCGAATAGCTGTAATGAGGACCCCAGTGAGTCTGGGCTACTTTTCACTTTCTCCAGCTTTGGATATGGCAACTTTTTATGTAGGACAACTTTCTGAGGTGCACTAAATAACCTCCGTGAGTGCCCTGGGGTCAGTCTCCAGGAGTCTTCTCTGATTGCCTGATGTGCACAAGGGATTGTGCTGACTGTCTGGAACAGATTGTACTGAACCCTTCTTTTCCTCAGCTTAGAGACATGGTCCACACGTGCAGGAGAGCTGTGCTTTGGCAGCGCATGCTGCATCCCAAGCGCCTGCTGCAGTACGAAGGCCACATAACTTGGTGAGTGAAAGTAAAAAAGATTGTCTGCATGGTATTAGATTGATTCTGCAGCTTCAGTACACACAAATGGCTGGTTTTCTCAAATGGATTTATGAATAGATGTTTTACTTCCTTAGATTTTAAACTGTGATTTCTGCTTGTTTGTGTATAGGTCTCTTAAGGAGATGTGAAGTCCCGGTAGGCATCAATTTGCATCTTTAGGCACTTTAAATATCTTTACAATGTTGTCCTTCACTTATCCATGGGGAGATCATTCCTCAGCAGATGCTAAAATTCCTTGTAAAAATAACTCCATTATACAGAAAAGATAACTTTCTCCATAGAATTTGTAGAGTCGTTGTGCTAATATTCCCAAATAATTTCACAGCAGGGATCAGATTCTCTGTTATACTCTGTATGTTTACCCAGAAATCTAAAATAAACTTTTTTTTTTTTTTTAATAAGCATAAAAGTCTAATGGGGATGGATGAAATGACATTATTAAATACCAGAATGAAGATCACCCGGGAAATAATCTAACTGCTGATACTCTAATGTTAACTCAGTGCTTCTAAATAATCAGTAATCAGAAGCTTGAATTAGACTGAGATAGATTGAGCTGAGTGCTTGACTATTCAAAGTGAGTGCAAGAGATTCAGTGGAAGGTTCAAAAAAATGTACTGCATTAAATATTCAGGACTAAAGAAATCATGCTTCCATTTTTTTTTAAGTAAACACATTTTCCTTTGATATATCTTGGTCTTTCTTCACATGAATCATGAATCATGCAGCATTTCAAGCCCTGATTAATATTCTTAATTGCTCTCTCTTTTTCATTCTTGCAGCTGGCAGATGGAGTGCTGCAGATTAGGCGCTGCCGTATCAGTGGTGTTTATACTGCTTGTGAAAAAGCGGTGTTACGATCTGCATGTTTATCCCCTTTGATCCATACACAATTGGAACAAGGTGCGATAATCAAGACTTGCTTTTATTCTTTTTTTTTCCTTTCCTGTCTCTATGGTATTAACCCTGATAGGAGGAGACGATAAGACAGGACCATGAGCCAATTTCCGTGATGTCAAACACTTTACAACAACAAGGAGGTCTGGAAATCTTAGAGGATGTGCCAAAGAGATGCCTATCTTCCACCAAGTTGGGCTGAACATTTCTCAGTGGCAGTGTTAATTGTTTCTGTGCTTTTCTGTGCCAGTGCTAATGAGGATGGACATACAATAAAACCAGAACAAAGAACATCATATTAGTAAGAGCTGAGTGTTGATATCTAATTAGCTGAAAAACAAATGAAGGATCAATAATTCCTTCTATTTGCTATAAGCAAACAGTGAGCTCTCTAAATTAAAGAATCCTACGTACTCCAGAAGTTTTAAGCTGTTGAAGTCTTTCTGTTTCTTGTGTTTTAGTGTTTATCCATCCAAACTAACTTCCAGGTGAAAGAATGATTTTTCTCACTAACAACAATGCATACTCTGGTTTGAGATGAAAAGGAAATATTTTCCTTCTCTGTCATAAGTATCAGCAAAACCAGTTAATAAATGACGTGTAATACTGATCAGTTCATTTTATAATGTTCACATTGCTTTGTTGATGCTAAAATTAGGTGACATTTTATGTGGTCAACATTGCTCTTGTAATCTATATGTTTTCAATGAAAATATTTTTGCCTAAGAAAAGGCATTATGTTATGCATAATTCAGCTGATTTTTGGACACAGGACACAGATTAGTAAGGGGATATGCATTTTATCATGCATTTTGTTAGAGCTGGAAGTGCACCATCCCATGAAGGCACCAGAGTCTGACTAGTACAACAGATGGTGATGGGCTAAAATCTGGGGCTCTGCTTTGCATATTCCTCTTGTTGGAAGAATGTGGGTAATGAATCAAATGACCTTATCTGATTTCTTAGATGTGACTGTAAAATAACTAAAAAAGGTTTATAGTATCACAGGGTATGACACCAGCAAATAGCATTGCAGCAAAACCCCTGAGCTCAGATATTATAATTGCTCATCAGCTATTTCTCTGAAATGTTTTGGGACTTTGACATTAAAAGGACTCTGTGATTATAAGAATGTCAACTTTCAGGAATTCTAAGAAATGCGTTCAGGAGAACATACAGTGAAATGAATAGATGTGATGCTAGAAGGTGTCCATTTAATTGCCAGGAATATTCTGGAAGGCTGTCCATTTAGGACCCCTCAGTTCCACCCTGGCTACAGCCTCAGATGCCAATGAAAGCCATGCAAACTCAGCTCCATAATTCCGGTAACTTCCAAAGATAAAGTGGAAGCTTAAGCAGTTTCCCACACTGGTATATTTGCATATAAGACTTTCTTTTTCTTATAGTTTTAATTTAGGATTGAAACTATATCTTAGTTTATGTTATCACTGTCAGTATTAATAGCTGAAGGGACTCCTGTAGGCAGCAAGTATTTGGTTACAAGTCCCTGGAAGTGCCAATGGTTCTTTCCATTGCTGTAGCTGTCACTGAACGTACATTTTTGTTGCAGTGTTTGTCACAATGCTAAATTCTTGTAGCTGCTGCATAAGTGTTGCAAAATGTTTTATGCATTCTGTGCTGAAAGCCAAAGCATCACTGGATCGCATGCTGTACTAACACCTTTTTTGTTTTGACCAAAACTAACCCATCATTTTTTTTCCTCCATTGTCTATAATAATTATAATTAAATTGCTTAAGTTGGAATACAATTTGTTTTCCTGTATCTAGTGGTGTAAAGATGTGTCTTTTTGATTTGATTTACCACCCTGATGTACACAGGGCCCAATTTTCCCTCTGGCAATATGTGACAGCTATAACACTGCTTGCATTCCAGGCAGGTTTCAGCCTAAAAATGGAGGTGTATTAGAGAAATTGTCTGGTACAAATTGATCCAGTCCTTGCAGGACACCAAATCAACAACCTTAACATCTATCTGCGTAGTAGGATTTTTTTCCACCTTCCAGGCATCCCATTATTGTTGTTCTTCAGCATCTGAATTTGCAATGAACTGTCTGTTCTAATAGGCTTCATCTTCATTACAGGATAATATACTGTGTAAGTGTAAATCGGTAATTAGGTGTTAGTGCTTGTGGAGTGTGATTTATTAGGAGGAAGATAAATTCTAGTGAAACAAATACACTCCTATTTAAATGTTGACGGAAGATAAGTGGAGCATCTGATCATTGCTTATATCTTTAAGAAGTGGTTTCCTAATGAAATCAGATACTTTAAATATCTAGATCTCAAGACCTATTTGACATTTCATTATCATATGAGCTACATTTTTAGCCTGGCAAGTTTAGACATAAAACTTGAGTACTGAGTACTGTGTTGAAAAATTGACTAGAGGAATTAAAAAGATTCTAATATCTCAGCATTTTCTTTGCTTTTATTGATCAGTGCAATCCTGTTGATGTGTCAGCAGCCAAAAAGCATTTGAAGTAAGTTTATATATTAAAAATGATACAATCTTTTATCTAAGATTTATATCAGATGCAATCAGGTGACACACCACTGTGATCTACTTTGTGACTTTCAAAATTGGTTATGCCAAAATCAAAGGAAATTGGGTAGAATGATATTAATATTTAGTGTGAGTTGTGCTTATCTATTCAGGTATTTACTGTAAAATGGTCCCCAACATTCATTCTGAATGAAAGCCTAGGGACTTACTTATAGCTGCCCTGAAAAGAAGTTTTCCTATAGAAAATTGTTTGCATTTAAGTATAGTGTATTCTCAGGTGGTATGAAATTGTTGCATCACCCTGGCTATCCTATTTTGACTTTATATGGTTTTTATTGAATTATACCCCAGATAATACAGAGGAAAATTGCTGTTAACAAATCTGACAGCTAAGAAAAAAGACCGTAATTTTCAGTTGTGAAAAATGTATATGATTGGTAAAACTTACAGCAAAACAAAGACCGAGGATTTCAAAGTGATCTTTAACAGAGTGGTATTTCTGTTTTAAGATGAATCCCAGCCACATCTAAATTAATACCATGTCTGCTGCTAAATGTTTGATTTTTATCTGGCAGAGTACATATAAGGCAGGGGGATGAGTGTCCATATAGATGCAAACCTCTTTCTTGTGCTGAACAGGGTAAGTCACTGAAGGGGTGTGGTCCAAGTAGAAACGGGTCTCAGGGAGAGATGGGCTCAAATCTATATCCTGACACAAAGTTCCCCTGAGGTAAACAGGGACAGACTGGCAATCCCATATCCAAAACAAAGGAGTTTGTTTTCTTTTTCAGTGGGTCATAAAATCCTGAGTCTGTTGTAGACCTAAGGACATGCCTGTGCTCTACACTTCCTGCTTTCTTAAGTGGCATTTATCAAACTTTTCTGTTTTAGAGCATATTCTGAAGTCACAGAAAACATGCTAAAGACAACATTTGTTTTCCTTCAGCAGTCTTTAAGCAAAGATCATTGCACAGGGCAGCACAACAGCATGTCTCAGGACTGTCATGGAAAACTCCAAAGGGCTGAAGAAGGCACAGAAGGGAAATATATAATTGTATTGACACATAAGGGAACACAGAAAAGAATATGATAAAAATGGTGCATTTCCAGGCTCTTTCAAAATAGCAGTCTGAGTAAAAGAAGGTGGAGGAAGAACTAGCAATCTTCTGCTTTGGTGACACTGCATTTTTTTTTTAAAAAAAATGAAACACAACCCTTAAGAAAGCGTAATGTGAGAGGAGTGTGCCTGGAGATTGTTTCTTCATACTGTTGAGGTGGATGCCACGTGTCTGCTTTGTTACTTCAGAGGGTGCTCTTCTTGCTTTGAAATCCATAGGGTTTATTTAGATTGCTGTATCTGTCTGGTCTGTTCTGCAGGAAAAGTTGAGCAGCAAAGCTGGTCTCAGTTTTTTTCCACCAGGTTACTTCCTGCCTTCTACGTTTACCTCTGAAAAATTATTTTCTATATTAGCATCTATTTCTCTTCACTTTGGACCCTGGAAAGTGTTCAGAACAAACATGACTTTCTCTGTCAGCTCAGCTCTCTTTATTCTGTTGTCTTGTAATTTTAGCGTATGTCATAACCAGATGCATACACTTCCCCCCTTTGCTGTTGTTAACTGCTTATTTCTTTGCAAGTAAGAATTCTTTCTTCAAGAAAAAAACATCACTAATGCAGCTGATATTTTAATATATTTTTTTTCCCCCTTCATGGATATATTTATAATATTCTTTCCCAGAAACATTTCAGTAAGGAAAGTGAAGAAATTTAATGTTTCTGCCCAGTAGAACTCTCTTCTTGACATCTAGTCTGTTGTGCTTATACATGTTACAGCAGGAACATAGATCAGTTTAACCAGCTCCACCTCTCCAGTGCAGCAAGGTGGGCTTTAATCTACGGTTTCTAGAAGTTCCCCCTGCTCTGTCAAAAGATTTTTTTTTCTATTATCTCTAATAGCCCATAGCCTCTACCTGTACTCCCTTGCTTTTTTTCCCTATTACCATTTCTAGATTGAATGTCTGAACTTCAGCTGCATGATCCTGACCACAGTATCCTAGTGGCCCTTTTAGATGCTGTTTCTTCTGCTCACTCCTTCTAATACTGCTGACATATTACACCTCCAGAACTAAGAGAGATTTATCAGGACTACACTACACTTCTTCCAAATCAGCCCTTCTTTGAGAGCAGAACTAGGGCTGCCTTCTGTTTAACACTGCTGGCCCTTGCCCAATTTTCAATATCCAGTGGGAGGATTTTTATATTTGAAAAGTGATGCTTGTGTATGCTGCCAGACTTAAAGGCCTTTTTCTGTTCAAGGCAGAGCTCAAGCAGTCTTTGCTTGGGTATTCTTGCCCTTCCTTACCAATGCTTCTCAAGAATCTACAAGTTGTGCAGGATGATTTGTTCCCTGACCTTTACTAAGACAGGAAACCATTCTAGAAACAGTAGAAAGTGACCATTGTCTTATTTATAGCAGGTTATAAGAGGGTAAAAAATATACTATGTCAAAGGTATATAAACACCTCAGTGACCATTAAAGCCAGTTCATGGAGCTGAAGTCTCTGATAGCCTCTGCAAAGGGCACCTTTGGATCAGTCCCTCCTGAGGAGAAGCTGAGTGCTTTCCAGACAGAAGGGGATACTATTCAGGAGAACTACAGGGCTTTCATTTTTAATGAACCAAGAATGAATAGAAAAGGGCAAGTCAGAGGTTCAGAGAAAGTTGTGTGTATGGGATGGTCCTCCGGAACTGGCATTAGGAATACGGCCAAACCTTAAGACCTTCAGGTTAGTAGTTAGATGCTTTTCAGATGAATGAGAGCTGAAGAGGGCAGAGGTAGATCTGGAAGACCAGAATGATGTTAAAAGCTATCCTGTGTAGACATTTTCCCTTCTAAGGTGCAGGCCAAGAAGAAGCTTTAGTTGCTAGTCTGAAAAAGAGCTGTAAGTGGAGCTTTGGAGGGAAGCAGACTTTCACAAAGGGGACTAATAACTGGAGACCAGAAACCAACACGCACAACACAAACAGAGGCAGTAAGGACTGTGAATTCTGCCTGGAGGGGAAGATATAAGTCTAGGTGAAATTGCTTTCCTTTATATTTCCTAGACTGCTTTATTCAGTGCTCTAAACCTGTACACCATTTTAGAGTGTGTGCCGCACTAAAATGTCCAGCTTTCTCTCAGGTAAGTGAAGTTATTTTGATTCTGTCCAATACTGGGACTGTCCTTCTTGTGCAGGAGAGTGATGCGTTATTAGTGTTTCCCTTCAGAAGAGTTTGTTGCAACAGGACATCACAGGGATGCCAGATTGCCCAGTGAAACTGCCTTCTCATTCTCCCCATTAAATTAATTTTGTTCCTGTTCTGCTGCCCTACAACATGGCTTTTGCAGAGACAGCACTACAGAGGACTCTGAGTTCACCCTAAAAGGCTTTTGCATTTGTACTGCTTGCTTGGCAGAGTCTGGAGAGAGATGGAAGGTACAAGCATATTCCTGGCTTGTCATAGAGGGCAAGTGCAGTGGGACCAGTGGGCTTTTACAGATGTGATTATGGCTGAAGAGTCTTGTCTATGTACTCTGGGGTCCTAGTGACTTAAGTTTTGTATATGAAGTTTTACCAATTGCAAGAATCATTTCCTGTTTTACATCATCTGAAACAAGGTTGGCACCTGGAGTATGCAGCTCAGACATGAGTTGTCAGCTGCATCTTCATGGTATTCTGGGTGGCCCAGAGAAGAGGCTTTATGTTAGTGGAGTTCCACCAAAATGAGAACAAAGCTTCAGGGAGATGAGAGCTGTGCTCAGCACCTTGCACAGCATAGTTCCTTCCTTCCTCTAGCATAAATGATTTCCAGAACACAACTACAAACAACATTCAAATAGTTTGATTGCACAAGGGGTTTGAGCATGTACACACATTACAGTCCTGAGAATGACATTAGCACTCACTGAAATGATCTGTAATGTTGTAATTTCAGTAAAATGGGATTTTGCCTCTCCCCTGAATGGGAATGAGGATTGTGAAGGTTGCCCTTTCATACTGCAATATATGACTAAAACCATCCCCTACTGGCACATGCTGCGGAGTTCACCCTTCACACCTGAAGTTTAGTCTTAGTTTTCTTTCTTCAAAATTTTTCTGGAATGAGATATGAAAAAATGTGATTCTGGGAGTTACTGAAAGCAGGAGATCTGTCTGTCAAGGCTCTCAGAATCACATTTATGTCCTATTTTTGACAGGCCTTCCCTGTTTAGTGTTCTTATTTATGAACCTGTTCACAAAATACTGATTTGGGATATATATATTTTTTTTTTCCTTTAAGAGAAAAAGCTTTCACATTTGGGCTGGAAATGAGACTATTTAAGTTGTTGCTCATTTTGCACTGGAGCTGCCACATCTGCAGCTGGAACTGTGCCAAGTCTCTGATGGAAGAATAAGCAGATGGACTTCTAACCTTTACAAAGGGTATATTACAGCAAAGCAAATGGGAATTAAATTAGTGAAGCCATTCATTCAGTCATTTTATGTGAAAATGGGAGAAAGTTCAGACATATCTTTGTATTTGAAACAGTTCTGTATTCATCTTTTTCTGATTTTCCTTTATTTTATTTTGGTGAGATGGAAAGGAGGAGATCCTCTGCCCCAGTGGTGCCATAGTGGGAAAGTAAAAATTTGTCATTTTGTTCTAGACACAAATGTTTTTGGTGGGATTTTGAGAAAACACTAGAGTGGAATGTAGAATTAAAATTGTTGAAAAGTGTCATGGTTTAACCCTGGTAGGCAACTAACCATCACCCAGCAGCTCACTCACTCCCCACTGGAGGGACGGAGGAGAGAACTGGAAGGGTAAAAATATGAAAACTTGTGGGATGAAATGATGACAGTTTAATAGGTAAAGCAAAAGCCTTTCACCCTAAACAGAGCAAACTGAACAAAACTGCAGGAGTTGAAAAGAGGTAGGCTTACACAAATCATAACTTTTAGGTAGACCACAAGGTAAAAAAGATATGAATAGGTACTACTACCAGCAGAGGGGCTGTTAATAGAAAGAATTAACTACACATTTAGTAGAAAGTCTCCAGTCTATGTTGTCTTCAGGTTCAGTGGTGCTACTGATGTGCCTCTGGATAAAGTAAAGCAAAACCTCATTAAAATGTAGCTCCTGGTGATTCTCGTAAAGGCTGCATTATCCAGAGCAGATGATAGCAATAGCAGAAAAGTCAACATGTCCATTTCTTTGTCTGATTGGCAGCTCCATAATAAATACTACATATCATGCCAGAAAGAATATAAGAATAGGTGATGGAGACACAGTGGTCTTGAGACTTCACTGAGCTGGGTTCCAATGGGCATTTTAAACATGGCCAAAGATAAAGATTAAGTTTTTAGGGTTAAACTGAGGATCAAATAATGACATAGCTACAGGCTGAGGGGGAAATCTAGTCTCAGAGCAAGAGCTCTGAAGGGAATATGGGATAATAAACATGCTGTGGCTGAAGGGAATATTTTGATTTTTAAAATGATAAAAGCCTAGAATTGTTGCTGAGAGAGGTATCTACCTTGAGTTTAGAAGGCTTTCGACATTGTCTTCGACAACTTACTTGAATCCAAGCTGGGATATTATGGTCTGGCTGGGCTATGAGATTGGAGAAAGTAAATATCTGGGTCATCTGGTTCAGTAATTAATAAGTTGTACTCAATGTAGAGGTCAGTAACATGTGGATTTCTTGGGTGTCTGTACTGTGACACATCCTGTTTATTATGTTGTGGTGGTTTGACCCTGGCTGGATGTCAAGTGCCCACTAAGTCACTTTATCACTCCTCCTCCTCAGCTGGACGGGGGAAAGAAAATATATGAAGCGCTCAAGAGCTGGAATAAGGACGGGGAGAGATCATGCACTCATTATCATCATGGGCAAAACAATCTGGATTTGGGGAAATTAATTAGATTTATTTCCAATCACATCAGAGTAAGGTAATGAGATATAAACGCAAATTTTAAAACACCTTCTCCCCACAAGAAGAAATGACAACTCCTGCTCCTGGGAAGGACGAGCCTCTGCAAGAGCATGGGCTGAGCACTGCTGGCCTGTGGAAGTCTCTGCATGAAATACCCTGGGATTCCTGAGGGCAAAGCTGAGCACGGGACTGCAAGGATGCTGGTAACACAGAGATCAAAAGCACACTGGGCTCCAGGAACAGAGGCAGAGCCAGGACATCCAGGGAAGAGTTTCTTTCTCTTTAGTTTGCATTTGTTAAATCACATCTGGAATATTGCAACCAGTTTTGCTCCCTCTGATGCAGAAAAACATCACTAAACTCAAGTGAATAAGGGGGGGCCACCAATATGGTGGTAACTGAAACACTTGACCTGTGAAGAGAGGCCTGGGAGCTGAGCTTATTCAGGCTGTAGCAGAGACAGCTTCAGGGAAACCTAACAGCAGCCCCAGTGCCTACCAGAAGGTCACTGAAGAGGTGTTGTTTGGCTTTTTGGCTGCTGATCTCTTCTCTCTAGCATCCTGTGATAGGACACATGGGAATGATTCAAAGCTGCGTCACAGGAAGGTTATACTGGACACTAGGAAGCATTGATCTATTGGGAGGGTGGTCCACAGATTGTAGGATGTTCTTGAAGGTTTTCAAGACCCAGCAGTATAAATCCCTGAGCAGTCTGATCTGAATTCAGTGTAGAACCTACTTTTAGATTAGTCTAGAGCCCTCTCTGAATTGTTCTGTGCACTGTGATGTTGGCTGCCAGTCTTGCTTCTGGAACTAATGCAGTTCTGGTGTTACTATTCAAACAAAAAGATGTACAACTTTAAAAAGATTCAGAAATCCAGAAAGGAAGATTAAAGAAACCGCTAGAAAAATATCCCTCCCTATGAACTGTGACTGATTGTTCATCAGCTAGCTTATGCATGTACGCATCAGCAAACTTGGCAATAGTCAACTCTTCACACTATAAGAAGATTATTTGGGACTATTTAACTATTTGTGAATGAGCATACCAATTGATATGTACCCTTAAAATGAAAAAGGAAAATTCTGTATCCAATTGCATAAAACTTGTGCATGAAGTTAAATACAGAGAATGCTGACGAAGATGTACTGGTTAGAAAGACCAACGGAAATCAGCAGATAAACCTGTAGGTAATTGATCAGATTAGATTTGCAGTTTTCGAAACATTGCAAAGAAAGATTGTCTGTTTGAGTACAGGACGTCAAACTAATGAGTAGCTGCAGAAAGTATCTAAGCAATTTGTGATTAGTTATCAGATGCAGAGTATCAAGGCCGAGTGCTACTTTACATCACTGGAAATCTGCAGTGAAAGCTGCTAGTTATGCTAGTTGAGCTTTGACTGCAGGACTTGAAGCAAGAAAGTCCTGTGACACCTGGCATGCAAAAATTCAGGCTGTTCTGTCACTATAAACCCTCTGGCCATGCTGGCAGGGCCAGTGGAGGGAAGGGAGGGCAGAGCTGATGTGTCTGTGAGGAGGCTATGGGCAGTGTTTTGGAAAAGCTTATGCTGGTTGAGTGGAAATAAGGACACTACAACATATTGACTTCCTAACTATGAGGCTGTTGAGCCCTTATTGCTGAGGGTGGGGGTAAAAGCAAGGCTAATGTTGTTTACCATTTCTAGAGAGACACCTTAACTTCTTAAAGTCACCATTAAGCAATTATGTCCCCTTACCCAGCAAATAAAAGGACATTAAATTTTTAAAAACTGTGATGATAGAATAGCACAAAAATAACTTATTTTCACAGTTAAGTAGCACTTTACAGCTACAAGCCATCAAATTCTTTAAAGCTCTGTAAGCACACTTCACATTGCAGATCTACAGTGCTGGGTTTATTCTTCGTCCATGAGCCTCTTCTGCACAAATATTCAGAGTAGTTTCCATGGTTATGCCTATACTTGTAAAATAAACAGTGTCAGGCTATGTGCAAGGGTATGTGTTCAGCTTCACTGTTAAGTTGTTAGCCCAGTCCTGGCAGGGCTTTGGCTTGCTGCAATAAAATGCTCAGGCAAGGCTGGGGAGACAGCACAAGCCAGGGACAGTGCCCAGTAAACAGCCACTCTGTTTTTGAAGATAAGAGAGTTTAGCCAAAAGGATGAAAGTTGTGCTATGCCAGTTGGCCTCCAGGCTGGAGAATGGTCCCTGTTCCATTTAATTTACTAGGATAGACATAGTCCTGGTTGTTGTGTTCACAAATCTGTCCTCAGCAATTTGGGACCATGGTGATAGTCTCGTCTGGTGCCTGGCCACCTCTGGCTGTTGGTACACAAAGCAGTCCTGTGAAGGGCAGATGCTGTGCTGCATATTCTCTTCTTTGTGTAACTTGGTGCTGTTACAGTGTGAAAGGATATCCTGAGCTGCCACCTGTGCAAATGAAAACTTGTTCCAATTAACACCTATAGAATGAACACGGCACCAGATAATTACAGGAAGATATCTTTGGAAGAATAAAAAAGCATTTTCTTTGGAAAATCAATGTCCTTTCACCCTACCTCTTTAACGCGTGTTCATACCTGTCATCGCAGCCTTCCCATTGCAACCACACACCCTCCTCCCCAGGCCATTAGCTGTCTCTTTTCATTTGTGTTGCCATGCTATAAAAAATGAAAACAAACACTGTGGGATCACAAATGTGGCCATAATTCTTTATCATGCGATTTAAAGCAGAAGCTAATAACAAGGAAAAAGACTAATACTTGACTAGGTTGCTGCATATACAAACAGTGCAATAATTGTCTCTCAGTCTGAACAAAAGATAATAAAAATGTTTTACAGTGCTCCTTAATTGTACAAAAAATTGAAAATCAAGACTTTATTGCAGAAAAAGGAAGCATTAATCTGTCTGAGGGCCATTTTGTGGCGAATGCTTCCTGGGGAGGTATGGTGATAATTGCTTATCTTTAATAGGTTTCTAGGTTATGGAACCAAAATGCAGTGCTGAAGATGGTATAGAGGTTATTTACGAGCCCCTAAGCCACCATGATTCATTACATCCCACATCTAATGTGACTTACTGGTCTACATTTTTGGCATGCTTGTTTGGGTCCCTTTTAGCATCCAGCTGTTGTGGGTCAAAGAAAATGCGCTAGCTGAGTCATTTCACAATCACGAGAGTTTGCTGCCTTCCTCTGTGATGCATCATGCTGGCAGCTCAGAGTGAAGAACGGACTGACAAAACATGGTGGTGGGTATCACTTATAGGAATCTGGCAGGCAGCAGAAATAGAAAATTACAAAAGAAGATCCTGCAGAGTGATGGATCTGGGGGACTTGTGACCAGAGTGGCAGCAAAAATGGACAGGCAGGAGTCTGGCTACAACAAGGTCTAGTGAGAAGAGTCAAAGGAAAGTTGGTTGGAGACAAAGCTCTCTTCCTGTTTGAAGTTAATGACAGAAGTCTCATTGACCTTCAAAATCAGGAAGGGATACATTATATTTTAGGGTTTTGTTCTTGCTAAAGCGTTGTTAGTGCTTACTGTGAGCTAATTACTGAACAAAGTGGTTTAGGTTTTTTTAACTTAATTTGACAGAAGTCACCTATTGGCATTGCTTTTCAGCAGGACAACAAAACACATGTTCCCTGCTAACTATTGCCTAACTTAGACTTAGTAAGTAATTTTCCTTTTTCCCTAGGCTCCCATATGACCTTGAAAGAATGTTGTGGTGTTTTTTTTTTCTCATAGTGGCTACCATAATTCTATTTCAATACAGATATTCAACCTTCTTTCTTTGCTTGTAATTACTCTGCATTCTGCAGCAACACATTTATTGTAGATGTACTTATATAAAGTCTAAGTTCAGCTGACAGCACACAGAAGGGAATGAATGGGGCTAAGAGCTGCTCTTCAGTTTTTGACACTTAACCCTTGTCTCTCAGTAGAATAAAGTTCAGCCTCTCAATGCCAGGTAAAACTGTATAAATTATTTCTCTAATATGAAATATGGTCTACTGGAGAGACATTGAATATTACTCCCTTTTATTTCATTGTTTGTTTTTTTTTTTTTTTTACTTTCAGTATCATTGTATTCATATTTTGGAATATGAACAGAGTTTGAGAGTAATTTACCATAAAATGAGGTAGCTGGATGGGTCACTGTCCCTTCTGAGAAGTCTCTTAGGTGGGTTTTGGTGTCTGACCCCCTTGTATTCTCCCTACATTTCCCTAACGTATCCTTTTACATTGTTCATCGTATGCTATATAGGTATTGTGCATTATATAAAATAATGAAAGTGCAATAATAAATTATTATTTTAATTAATAGTCTCTGTCTACATATTCCACTCTTCAGCTTGTTCCCTGACCTCTGCCAGAAAGAAACCAAATACTTTAGTATGGGTGACAAGAACAATTTGGCCTCAGAAGGAGAAATGCACATATGACATAGTACAGATGAACAGATGAGAAATGAATGAATGCACATATTTAAGAAAAAAATTATAAACTCAAGACATTTTGGCAGCATCTTCAATGCACAAAACTCCGGGGATATCAAAAACACTTGTGAAAAGGCTTGAGTCACTGTGAGCAGATAGTGTAATTATATATATGGTAAATGGAAAGTAGGTGGAAAAATAGTTTTGATTTATTTAGGATACCACATAACTTTGAGGTAAAGCTGGCTGTAAAAGCGTCGCAGCACATATATCCACATCTCAACTCTGAATCTTCCCAGAAATGGGCTATGATGAAAAGGCAAACACCTGTATTTCAATTACTTGGGATCAAAGCATTCCACCCCCTGTAGCTATTAAATATTGTCATTTATCATTGTTAGAAGAAGTACTTAGTGGCACTTAAACACAATTTATCATTCTGTCTACAGCAGTAAAAGTCCCTAATCGGATAGCCCAGATGGGAGGCTAACACCTTTCAGACTGATCTATATACGAGAGTTTGATGTAAGTGCATACATTAATTTCAACAATGGGATTACTAGAGGTTTTGGCTCTACTAAGATGATGGTGGTAACTGGAGTACTTAAAGGATAAGACTAAAACATAGCAGCTACTTTGTTTTACATAATGGCAACTGTCTTTTGCCAAGTCATACTTGCGTGAGTTCTATGCTAGAACATACTGACTGAATGTGTAGAAACCTGCAGCTCCCTGTGATTGATAAGCTGGTATGAGTAGTTTCATGCCTTCTACACTTCACTGTTTAAAAGTAGAATCAAAGAACGGTTTGGGTTGGAAGGGACCTTTAAAGGTTACCTAGTCAAATCCCGCTGCAGCGTGCAGGAACATCTTTTAACTAGATCAGGTTGCTCAGAGCCCCATCCACCCTGGCCTTGAATGTTTCCACGTGTGGGGCATCTACTACCTGTCTGGGCAACTTGTTCCAGTGTTTCACCATGTAACCATGTCCTAATAATGAGAAGCCCTTATCTTAGGCTCCAGATAAATATGGACTTTCCTTTCATTTCAAACTAGGGTAATAAATCATGCTATGCTGTGTTACCCTTCTAATACTTTTCCTTGTTTCCTTCATGACTTCAAAGAGTTCCTGTGAGATGGAGGAGATCCAGGGCTGAATATAAGTGGTGACAATGTGAGCAGAAAGAGCTAGCAGTGATGAGGAACACACTAGAGAGGTGACATGGTTCTCAAAATGGGTAGAAGGAGCACAAGGGAGCAGGACTCACTGGAGTCAACATATAGCAGTTTGTATTGAGCAACCTTTAGCAGGTATCTGAAATTCACTATGGGAAAGACTAGGAATGATTTAACTTCTGTGACCCTGAAGCTCTGGGGTGATACCAACCAAGCACGTGCTTAGTGGATATGTTCCAATATCCGAGAGATGCTTCTCAGGGGACACCGTCTGATCAGGATAGTTTGAAATTGCTCAGTTGTCAATATTTTGCAGCTAGGAGGCCTTGGCATGAAAGACAGAAGACGCATGAGACCTCTTGCAGAGAACGAAGATGAATCCCTGGGCACAATGCTGTCAAGCTAAAGGAGAATTGACATTTCATTTCACATACCTATATGAATATCTAAATTAGATTCCTCCAGTAGACATTGTGACTTTTCACATTGTTTTAGCTATATCTCTCCCAGATGCATGGTGAAGATTACCACACTGGGCTTTATTCACTCACACCTGACCAGGTATCTCCACAATTTTCCCACTGAATTTAATAAGACCAAGTCTAAGGTGCAGAGAATATAATAGATTATGAGCCATCTGTATGATCAAGTATATTCAGGAACTCCTTATACACATGAGATGCCACTTTGCCTCCTAGCTGCTGCAGCATGATTACTGCATTATGTCTCTTTAATAACACAGTGACAGCAAGATCAGTGGTACCTGTAGGATAGAAACTTTATCACTGAAATTCCACGGAGTTCAGGTGTCTGCCTGCTCTCCAAACAGATGATCTCTACATGGATTTTTAATATTTCCAGCTTCTTGTATAATTTACTTTTTTGTTAGAGCTATAAAAGTTACAATACTTTCCTTTTCTATGCAAACGAGTGCAATCGTATTTTTTCCCATTTGGCTGACATTGATGATCACAGGAGCTGAGGGTGCTTGGTTTTGCTTAGGTAAGGGTTTTTTTGAGACCCTGTAGAGTCCATGCCACTTCTCTAACTCTTGCCGAAAGCAAGCAGCATGTTTGTGCCTGTACCTATCACAGAGGAACTGAGCTGGATTTACACATGGGCAATAGCAGATGGCTGGTAGCATTCACCAGCTGTGAAGCACCGGCCATGTCAGCAAGTTTTGACTGGTCCTTCTCACCTCCTGCTTCTGCCTTGCTGCAAAGTGAACTTGCACTGATTCAGTTGTTAACTCACTTGCATTCATGCTGCATTCCTTTGTCTTTGTCTTCTTTAATTAAGTAAAATACTCTTTCAGTCAAGGATTTGACTTCCCTATGCTGTTTTATGTCTGGCATAGCCTGACCTTGGTGAAAGAAGAGACCTTCTGTCCTTTTGCAATTACTGTTACTGGTAGCATTACTACAAAAAGAATCAATGGCATCATTAGGAAATAAACTTCCTGTGTGTTTTAGTGCAGCTGACACCTAGCTATAACATAAGATAGTGATCAGTAGGCAGCTAAGTTGGAAGGGATGCCCTTAAATAAGTGGCCTGACTCCCAAAGCCTGGAGTACACTGGTCGCTTCTTGAACTGGATGATTCATTTTTTTTTTTCACTGATAATCTTCAGAGATATTAAATTTTTTTTTTCTGTCAGATCTTGGTAACTATAGTTTTCTACTTCAAATGTGCCATAGGTCAGCTAGGTCTATATCGCGTCTCTGAATTTCTTCCTGCTATATGGGATTTAAATAAAATAAAGTGCATGGGCATGATGGGATACACCTGGAAAGTAAGAAGGGGAAATATTGTATTAGATGGACAAATACAATAGTCTCAGAATGATTGACTGTTGTCTACATATGCAATAATGAAATTCATGGTTGCTAAAACAGTCTTTTCTGGAGCATGTTGCTTTATATTTGTGGAACTTATTCTGGTATACCATTTCCTAGTCTGACAGAAGGAAGGAAGGAAGGAAGGAAGGAAGGAAGGAAGGAAGGAAGGAAGGAAGGAAGGAAGGAAGGAAGGAAGGAAGGAAGGAAGGAAGGAAGGAAGGAAGGAAGGAAGGAAGGAAGGAAGGAAGGAAGGAAGGAAGGAAGGAAGGAAGGAAGGAAGGAAGGAAGGAAGGAAGGAAGGAAGGAAGGAAGGAAGGAAGGAAGGAAGGAAGGAAGGAAGGAAGGAAGGAAGGAAGGAAGGAAGGAAGGAAGGAAGGAAGGAAGGAAGGAAGGAAGGAAGGAAGGAAGGAAGGAAGGAAGGAAGGAAGGAAGGAAGGAAGGAAAGAAGGAAGGAAGGGAAAGATTTAGAATGAACAATATCTAGCTTACTGCTTAGTCTTACTATTTTTAAAATTAGGGTTCTTTTTTTTGTAACTTTGGTCTTCTGAAAGCAGAGTGAATTTCAAATGGACCATGAGTCTGCATATTTTTGCTCTTTCTTAAAAAACTGTGGTCCATAATCTCTGTGGGAGTAATAAAATAAAAAACTTTGCCCATATGTAGTACTGCTATTGTCAGTGCTAAGACTACTATCTATAAAGACAGATACATGATTTTTTTTTTCCCAATGACTAATGTTATCATTAGATTCTAGTGTCTCTGTAATAATGCTGGTACAACTATGTTTGTCCATCAAACAGAACAGGTTTTGATCTGCCAGTGTTGGCTTTACTTTTGTCTTTCTGCTTCCAGCAAGACCTATGTGCAGTTTGAGATGTATTAAAAATCTACCCTATAAATGCAGGTTCAGAAGGTTCCTTTTCTGCCTTTCTGCAGAAGAGTAGAGTGGGGATGTCCTAGACCACAGTTCTTAAAGAGGATCCTGGCTCAGAAAACTTTTTGACAGCTAAGCCCAGAGACACGGAGCCCTTTATTCACTGAATAACACTACTACCCTCACAGTGTGCAGCCCTCGTGTGGTAGACTTTGGTGGGACCTTGGTTCATTATGAACCCAGCCAGTGATGAACCCACTTCACCACCAGACCCTTCTCAGGACAGTGCCTTTATGGTGCATTTGATAAAGCGCAGGATAGAGGAAAATGTTGCTAAAGTGGAGAGCAGTGAACTCTATAACACCTCTTCCATCTATGATTGTGGAAAAAAAATATTTGTGTGTGTGCAAACACACAGATATAGTCAGTCCTGTGGTCTGAAGACTGTATGGAAGGGACTTCTCTGACATCATCTGTTGAAGAACTGAAGGGTAAAGCCAAGCAAACAACCCTCTTTCTCTTAGATGATGAACATGCAGTGAGAACATTGCACTTGTTTTGGTAAAAAATAATTCAGTTGTGAGGAACGGGGCTGTGAAATTTTGCCTCTTAAAAAAGATGAGGAAATACAGTCAAACAGTACCTTATGGGGCCCAAAAGAGGGGAGGTGGTTGAATTGAAGAGAACTCTCTTCTTTCTGTTGTCTAACTATTTGCTTTCCAAATTTAATTTTGTGTTCCATTTCCTCATCACGAAACCATTGTTGTTTTCATACTTAGACGCAGATATGTGAAGTTGTGCTGTAAAATCTCTGTTTGGGGAATGTTTGATATTCTATGGTTTCTGGGTGGATGTTGAAGCTATAACATTTTTCCTAACCTTCAAAGGAATTTATCAATATTTGAACCAGGCTCTATTTCCTGTCAGCACAACTTGCATAATAGCTTGTATGTCTACCTGTAAATAAACTGAGCCACATGATAAAAAACATGAATGTGTTTATCCCAACAGAGTCAGGCAGGATGTGGATGAGAACAAGATGTTGTTCCCATCCAACGTATTTACTATTTCATTTCACAACAGGTAATACAAAGAAGGAGGGCAGGGCTCTCTCAGTGTCAAAGAATGACAGAAGGTAGGCAGGTATGATGAGAAGAAGCATGTGGGACTTGGAATTCAATCAGATTAGAAAAAGTCAAATATCTGGGACCTGGGCTACCCAGACTGACAAAAAGCCTTGGCACACGAGAGGACAAACAGGTTAATGGAGCATGTGGTGCCATATGCACTACCACTGTTTCAAAATTGCCATTCTATGGTACTTTATCTTAGAGATTAGAAAATCAATATTTACTTAAATATATGGTGCATTGCTAGCAAATAAAAGTAGAACAGCATTTTTTCCCTTCTCAATGGGAAGTGACTGGTAATTAGTCATATGGATGGGATCAGGGGTGGGAAATCTATGACCATGGTTTCTTCAGGCTGAGACTTGTGGGGCTCCACAATCAAGTGACAGATAATAACCAAGATTTGTTTCTTTGTATCTCGAGAATCCAATTAGTAAGGAGGCTGTGGCATCATCAGCATTATTCAGAGTCCAGTCTAAGGAAAACTCTGCCCTGTGGGGAAGTACCTTTTTTAAATGAAGTGCTAATAAAATATTCCACGGTAAACACATTTTCTTTCTCAGAGAATCTTGGTATAGATTAATTGGTACTTGCATGGACTTTTAGGGCTATATACTTTTAGTACTGAGTTCACAATGATTATCATAATCTAATTATAAAAATTTAAATTAGACTTCCAACAGTGAACATTTCAGTCCAAGATAGCTGGAAAATAGCTACTTTACAGTATTCTTAATTTACTTAAATAAATTTGTCAGCATTATATACGTGCTATGAAATTACTTTGTGTGATATATTATTACTACTTCCTTAATATATTAGAGTGATATTAAGTATATTTTCACACATTCGTGGCTATGCATAATAATCATAACAACCACTAAGAAATGAGGTGATAGGACACTGGCTGTCAATGCACAGTTCCCATTTGGAGTCAAGAGACACAGTAGCATAAAGTTGTTTTTTTTTCTTTCAGAGTTTAGTAAGTTCCTGTGAAGTTCAAGGTAAAGTACAGAAGGACTGGCACTTGGGAATCTTGCATGTATGTGGTTTGGGCAAGGGAGAATTTTCAGTATACCTACAGAGGCAGGTTTTCTCTAATTCCCTCAAGCTTGTATGGAAAGAGAGGTCTCAAAGGACCTTGCACAGAGCTAATAAAGAGTGACAATTTACACAGATAAATGCTATAGGCCACATAACTCTAAGTTGTATTTATGGATAGCCTACTCTGCAGAAGCCTTTTATAAGCGAAAGCAAATTGAAGGACACATCTAGAGAGGACATATTAAGGTAAATGCGGTCAGAATTAAGGTTTTCTCTGAGCACGGGATGCCTTAGTAGGGACACTTTGTATAGATAAGCCTTGCAATTCTTTCTGATGTAAAAGCAAAGGCAAAGCAGGGTTATCATGGAATGAGGAGTGTGTGAAATACAGGACACTGCAGACAGAATAGCTGAAGCTCTGAATTCTTCAGGTATGCCAAAGTGGACGTGAGAAGTGCCCTTGTGTGCCTGTCTCCAGCAGCAGTGTCAGGAGATGCCATCCTGTCTGCAGGCTCTGCACCAGGCTTCCCTTATGCTCTGTCCCCCGGAACAGCCTGTGTTCGTGTGCTCAGGGACCTCGCTGCAGGCAGTGCCACACTGTGTGGCGTGGAGGTGAGTCGCTGGCTGGTGGCTGCCATCCCTTCGGAGCTGCTCTCCGGTCAGGAGGCACCGTGGCAGCTGGTGCACGGCCAGTCCTCAGGCACGCGGCTGCTTGCAAGGGCATGGCACACACTTCGGCTGGCACCTCTGCAGTTTCGCCTTTGAGCTCCTTCAAGACTGGTGGGTTAACACCATCTGGTCCCAGTGATTTGCAGAAATAGAATCTGCTTGGTCTGAGACTTCTGGGTATTCATTTCAAATTCATCTCACTCTTCTAACCGATCTGCTGCAAAGGTGCCAGGTCTCAAAAGCTCCCTCAGCATCTTCAACGGTAAAGAAACAATGCAAGGAAGCTACAAAGCTTCCCTGTTGTTCCCTTATTGTCCCCATGTGCTGCTTTTATACCTTCACCATCAATCAGCTGTAGCAACTCCCTGGTCTGATTCTGACTGTTAATGTACTTAGAAAAGTACAGTAACTTAAGGAGGACAAAATGCTCTTTGAGTTCTGTTTTAATTATCAGTATTTCCTCTTTACATTTGACCTGTTGTGTTTTATGTAATTTTCTGTTCTCCTTATTTGAACCAACTTCTTGTTTCTTATATACCAACCAATCTCCTAGTGTCCTTACTTGTCCTGTTGAACTATGCAAGTTATATTCTTGAACTACTTTTTTCTTTTGAATAATGATTGATTTTATCTCCTTTCTAATACACTACTTTTTTATTTTCTTCAGGCCTTTTATAGCTTTTCTTATCTTTTGGACTGCTCCTCTGCCCCTCTCATGCCCTCCAGTTGATTAATTTTTATATAGCTCCATCTCTTCAAGCTGAATGTTGATGCACAGCATATTGTTTTTCTGCTCTCTTTGGCTACCGTGTTAAACCTGCTACGATGTGACTTCTCCATGGCTAACCCTTCAGCTAGATCCTGTGCACAACTCAACATCAAGTCCAGAAATTAATCTATTTATTTTTTCTTTTTTTTTTTTCTTTTACAAGACCAGCAGTTCTACCATAATATTCTATATAATATTCTACCAGAATATCCTATTCTGCCAGTGAAATGGCATTGTAAATGGTCTAATTCACCTTTCTTATTTACTGTGTTTGTGCTGCAATTATTCTACCATTTTTCTCAGAGTTGTGCTGAGTATTAATGTGGTGGGTTGACCCTGGCTGGATGCCAGGTGCGTACCAAAGCTGCTCTATCACTCCCTTCCTCAGCTGGACAGGGGAGAGAAAATATAGCAAAAGTCTTGTTGGGTTGAGATAAGGGCAGGGAAAGATCACACAGAAATTACTGTCATGGGCAAAATAGACTCAATTTGGGGAAATTAGCTTAATTTATTACCAATCAAATGAGAGCAGGATAATGAGAAATAGAACCAAATCTCAAAAACATCTTCCTTCCACCCATCTCTTCTTCCCAGGCTCAACTTCTCCCCCAATTTTCTCTACCTCTGCTCCCCAAGTAGCACAGGAGGACAGGGAATGGGATGGGGGTTGAAGTCAGTTCATCATACATGGTCTTTGATGCTCCTTCCTCCTTAGGGGGAGGACTCCTCATGCTCTTCCCCTGCTCCAGCATGGGGTCCCACCCAAGGGAAACAGTCCTCCATGAGCTCCTCCAATGTGAAATCCTCTCATGGGCTGTAGTTCTTCACAAACTTCTCCAGTGTTGTTCCCTTCTGTGGGCTGTGGTCCTTCAGGAACAGATTGCTCCAGCATGGGTCTCCCATGGGGTCACAAGTCCTGCCAGCAAATCTGTTCTAATGTGGGCTTCTTTCCATAGGTCCACAGGTCCTGCTAGGACCCTGCTCCAGCCCTGTGTGGGCTTCCCACAGGGTCACAGCCTGTCAGGACAAGCTACTGCTCACAATTTGTGGAGAAAACTTGGGCAGATAATCCCTGTTCATCTATCCTTTTCTTTTTTTCTTTTTTTTTTTTTTTTTTAGAGTTTGTATTAGTTTAGCTTCTGCTTTGAAGGAGTGAGTAATATTGTGCTTCCTTTTATTTTTATGAAACCAGTTAGACCATGAAGGAAAACAACTAAACACAAAATAAACAGCAAGGTGATATGCTGCTCCTTGTGCTCACTACAGTACAGGTCCTAAGAGCAAACTCTGATGTTCCCTGCATGCCCGCAGTCACTCAGCCACTACCTGTCAACCTCGCCCGGGTCTAGGCAAGAGTTGCCTCTTTATCAGGATCAAAAAGGGTGCTGTCCCAGTCCCATTTGCACTCGGCTAAACTTCCTTTGAATGGCAAACATACAAATGTGTCTGAAGTCCTGGGCTGCCACTTGAAGAACAGTGCTAATCGTAAAACCCAAAGCTCCCTAACTCTTCTTGCTTCCCATTCTTCAGACCCCAATGGCTCTTCTTTCTCCTGCCTCTTCCAAGAAACTGCTCTTCAGAGATTCCTACTCATTCTCCTCTATTTTCTGTGCTTACTCATCTGTTCTGCTACTAGAAGTGTGACACTTGCTCTGGGTCCGGACTATGGTACTCATATACATGTCAACACTTATATTCAGATTTCTCATATGTTCCTGAAAACAAAACCTTTCTGATCATCAACAACATTAAGCCTTCAATTATTTACCTTATGTTCAGGGATGCTCAACATCTTTAAGCTCAGGCTGTTGTGAACTTCTTTCATTCGGAATTATTGCTTAACATCTTGAGACGAGGTTCTTGTCTTTGAAACGTGCATCTCCTGATAGTCCCATTCAGCCGGACTACCAGAATTGTGTAGGTCTCCAGATACCACCTGAACCACATATATATAAGTAGTTTTCGTGTCATGAAACAAGACAAGAAATACAGAATGAATCTGGATTAAATATTATGATATTAAGTACAAATCTAGGCAGTTCAGTGTACAATCTGTGTAAATGAATATATTAAATAAGTCGTCAAGGAGATAAATACAAAGAACAGAGGACTGCAATGACCCTTTGAAGTCTGTTTTCCCTGACCTTTAAACATGCATCACTGTTTCTTTTCACAGCCTTCATTAAATTAGTTCTTCATTAATTGTGAAGTTTCCTTCCTTATTGTCTGTTTCAGCCTTGTGGCTACATTACCCATAGTGCTTCCAGTGCTGACAAAATCATCTAATAATAGAAATGCTGATCGTTGTAATCTCAGGTACTAGAAAAGTCACGGAGGTTAAATTCACCTTTAGTGTAACCCTAAGGTTTCCCAGGGACTCTTTGACACCTTGCACAGCAGTTCATTTAGTTATCATCCCTGCACATTGCTACTCAAAGGGAAATCTGATGTTTAGATCATGGGTTAGACAAGTGTTACAGAAATTTGCCTCTTCTTTCTAGAGCTACATGTCCACTATCTCCCAACCAGTACAGCTGCTCTGGCATTAAAAGCAGCTGGAACAAGCAGTTTTTACCATGCATTCTAATACTCTTTTTAAAAGTGTCATATGTTTGCTTGGTGTCTATCTGGTACTGAGATGGTGAGCATGCATAATAATATACAAACCTTTCAGAGTTCATATATGAGAAAGTTACACAATCAAAATGAAACAAACATTTTTTTCTTCTCTTTTCAGATTATGACATTGTGGAAAACAGTGAAATATGTGTGAATTATAACCTTTTTCTCCTCATACTGGTTTTAGTAACTACATTTGATTTGAATTATAGCGTGTCATTGCTGCCTACGCTCACATAACACCAAATTTTACTGTATTTTCATGTTTTGCTAAAAGAAAAAATGTATGGATTAATAATCCAAATTTGGAAGCTAGGCACACCTTCTTGATAATGGTTAAAAGGATAATATAAGACAGTTTTGATGGAGAAATAACTTTCTTAAAAGATTTGAGAGAAGGTGTAGCTGCTATTACAGAGTGACAGTAAGAAAATGTCAAGACAAAATATTATGGGTGAAATTAACCCCTTCTTCCACTGAAAACAAATAGGGGAAGGGATTGGTATCTCATGATTTAGGTACCCAAAATATAGGTTGATACAAGGTTCTTAATTTGTCTGGGCATAGGAATCGTTGTCTTCATGACTTGTCCTATCTGAAGATCGGCATCAAAAATAGATCAGTATTGCCCCATGGAGGTGGTTTTTTTTTGTTTTGTTTTGTTTTTTTTTTTTTTTTTTTTTTTTTTTTTTTTTTTTTTTTTTTTTTTTTTTTTTTTTTTTTTTTTTTTTTTTTTGTTTTTTTTTTTTTTTTTTTTTTCCCCCCCCCGTGTCTACCTACTGTGCAATATTTGGGGTAGCCAGCTCCATTTTAGATATTTAAAATGGAGACTTCTGAAGTGGGGTGAGATGATGCCACTCACAGGTCCCTGAGTGCACTGACAGGTCTCACAACCTCTCCTTTCTCCCCAGGGGTTGGTGTCTGTGCTCAACGCAAGCCAATGCTGTAGCACGCTGCAGCAGAACCTGAGGTCCAGCTGCTGTCCCTGCCCATGCCATACTGCAGTGATGCCTGTGCCTGGCCATGCCCCATCCCCACCCTGGTCCTCCATGGCATCACCTTGAACCTGCCCATAGCAGCAAGATGTTCTGGCCATTCCTGGGCTTGGCTGACACCATTCACCATACCTGTCCTCTCTCTGCTCTTCTGGCTGGGTGCTGGGCCATGATCTTCTGTAGGGCTCCCGTACACCTATTTTAAGTTTTCAAAAGACATTCATAAGTGTGTGTGATGCAAAATCACCATTCATATGAAGTAGGGAAAAGCAACACCACTGCAATGATAAAATGTTTTTAAAATCCTAACCTTCACTTCAAAGACCCCAAATTTTAAGGAAAGCTTAATGAATTTGGATGCCCAGCCAGGTATAACTCAGATATGCCTGATTAGAAATCTTCTTAGTCTTGTTCTTGGGAAATATGGTCCTTGAACATGTAACAGAAGCTGGACATCCAAAATGAAATCACCGTAATCATTCAACAATTTCAGAAAAATTTTGACCTGTAGATACAGAGAAAGAAAGTTACTAGCAGTCACAAGTGGTTAATATCTCTGAAAAAAACCAAACAGCTGAGGCTGATGCTTAAATATGAATTTCTGTTCCTAAATTTAGACAGCCATTTTTGAAAATGTTGGTTAATATCCATATGACCTAAATAAATGTCCTGATTTTCAGAGATGCTGAGACTTTTGGCTCTCATTAAAATCACTACCTCGAACAGTAGCTGCTACTGTTCTGTAGACGTCTTTTGGATACTGAAATATATATTTATGTCTTTAAACCAAAGGCAGGTAATCGTGCTCTTATGTGTGTTATTTATTTGCAGGCATGTAAAGGGGTGGGTTTTTGACTTGAAGGGCTTATGCTGTGACTTATTAAATATATCTGAGCTAGAGAAAATAAATTGAATCTAAGCAGAAGACATGAAAGAGAGAAACTGTATGGGATGGAACTTTAATTTTACCTCTTGTGTACCCCAAGAATGCTAAACAAAGTTTTCAAATTCTTTAGAAACTTTCCTTTTCCTATTGATTTGTGTGGAAACAGGAGCTTCACTGACTCTTTAAATGAAATAGAGGGACAAAGTGGAACTTTCTCAAAAAAACTTGTACCCATTTGCTATGTATTGTATACAAGTCCTTACAGTAATTTAACTTTGATTTTTAGTTTGTTACCTAAATTTAAAAAAAAGCAACCAAACACTTAAATTTACCATGTTTTTTAAGACCAAGCGAAGGTATGAAGTTGAAATGCTGAGAGATCTTGTTACAATGCAGACATGAACAGTGACACTTCAATATTTGTAATATTCAATTTTTGCTAGATAAACACTAAAAGAAACCAGAAGACAAAAACATCTGCTACAGCCTAGGGACATAGAATGAAGCTGCTCAGTATTACTGCTGGCACATCAACTAATCATACAGACATTGTTAAAACAAAGATTGTTTTTTAATCCTATAGAAGCATAGTATAATAAAAGCTTAAATAGCCTGCAAACATATTTGACATTGACATACAATGCCAATAAATAAGAGCTGTACAAAAGACTGTGAGCTGCAGATGGATGAGCAGAAATGGAACTTGTAGTTTTCTATCAGCCACCTGCTATTTTTGAAGCAGGAAACAATAAAAATGACCTAGTGTTTTATTTTCTGTGGCAAAAAAAAAGTCTTCTTTGGATTTTTTTTTTTTTAAACCATATTGTAGAGAAGTGAATATTTTATATTCATACTATTTGCAGCTCACAGAGCTCAGATGGATTAGAAATTATGCTGCATCAACTTTGATTCAAAATGTCCTTGAAGCCAAGCTGTGGGTATAATCCAGCACTGATAGAGGATTAGCTATTTTGAACAATAATGAATACCCTGTCCTTTATCATTAAATTTGATTTTGTTCACCAGTCCATGACAGAGCTTACAACTGGTATGTCCACACTGCAAAGTGTGGACAGAAATAAATTATTTTCCTTAAATACTTGGGACTAATCAAACAGATTTTCCTCAGTGACACCAACTAAATATGTTTGCATACATTCATTCCAAGATTTCATGTGAAGGCATTCTGATTGCAGTAATTTCCACAATTGCCACTTGGAAAACTAACAATATTTCCAGTAGTTTATAGGAAAGATAGGTAGTCCCTAAATGAAATGTTTTTGCTGGCATGAAACAGAGCTATTCAACAGTACCCTTAGGACACTTTTCTCAATGATGCCACATATTGGCAGCTTCAACTGATATAAGTTTAAATACCAGAAAACTTCATTTTAGGCTAGTCATGAAATTCATTCAGTAGGAACTGAGGCAAAAAAACTGCCTCAATTTTTTACAAACTGAGGAAAGAGCACTCTCTCCTATTCCTTCCTATAATATCCTTTGACCCTGCATACACAAAAGCTCAGAGATGGGTTATTTCTTCTGTATATAAAAATGTCAATGTGTTTTGTTTGTTTTTTTTTTTTTTTTTAGAAGGAGTGGAGAAAAAGATTTTGTGCAAAACATTTTAACCCATGCTAAGGGATTCTGGTACCTATTAACAAACCTCCTATGTCACGTACTCTCCAACGATTATGATTTTTGCCTCTGAAAGGATTAAGAAATAATCAGTCTTGCAGATATAGGCCTTTGGCTGGACACAGAAGACCTCATATGAGGATCCAAGGTCCTACACAGATAAGACTCATGTCCTCTGGAAGTGCAGGGGACATGCAGCCCTGGGAAAATTCTGACTGTGCAAGAATAAGTGAATACTAACTGAATAGAGGAATACTATCCCTCTAGTGAGCCCTAGAGAAGAGGCCATTTTATAGTTTATGTGCTGTCTAGCACTCTGTGTTCTCTCTGATAGCTTTCTTTGCAGGTACCAATCTCTTTTTTAAATCAGTAACAAAATCATGTAAACGTAATGCTTTCCACTGAATCACAGTGAATCAAAAGGCAGAGGGATCCAAATTGTGGTGTACAATGTACAGCTCTTAATATGGCACCAAACAAGATGACCATAGATTGCACTCTTTGTTGTTTCTTTTTATGGTAATAGTAGTAGCAGAAAAATATAATATTGCTATTTAATGGAGCATTAAAATAAATTTTGCAGAGCAAAATACGTTTTTTTTTTGTTTTTTTTTTTTTTTGTTTTCTTTCAAATTCAAAGATATTTAGATCATTTTATTATATAAACCAATAAAACAGATTGTTTGAGGTCACTCCCAATGTTTTATTCAGCCAAATATTTTTAAAGTTTAAATCATGGTGACACTAGAGTGGGAAGCTGACTGCACTTTTCTATCTTTCACTGTCAAAACCTGGAATGAAACTCACAAAGAGAGCAGAGAAGATTTACTTTCCAAGTCTGCTCTAAGAACTTTGTATTTTGTCATTATGTATTATAACTGCCTTGGAATTTTCTAAGAAGAACAAAATCGTGAGTCAAGGTCATCTTTCCATTTTGCTGGCTTTTAATGTGTTGAAATTGGTCATTCTGGATGGTATTTATGTAGGGATTCAGACCTGTTAAGGGTTCTTGCTGATTGTGTGGGTCTAATAGAAAAGGAATTTTAAATGGAAGTACAAGGCAATGCATTCAGCTGGTTTCACTCAGTTCTGGTAGCATGAGAGTGAGGTATTCATTTGCCTTTCTCTTTCATGCAATAGGAACTTAAGTGTATAGATAGTAGGTCTGGTTGCTTGTGAATCATTTCCACTCTGCACTGAATTTGATCAGAATTACAGCTCTTACCGACTGAACAGACCGAGAAAGACAGAGATTCAGTGGGACAGGGAATTTGCTGGTGCCTGTCCGCTGAGTGGGTGTACAAAACAAGAATGCAAAACATACCTCCCCACTTTGTGCCCAATAGTCAAAACTTGTCCCAATTTCTTTCATGTGTCAGAATCATTCCTTTCTCATTTTTCTGTGAGTGCATGTCACTTGCAAAGGGATCTGTGCTTATAATCAAAACACCACTTATAAGGTGGATGCTAGGTGAAAGCTCCTAAAGCCACCTTTGTCCTTGTTAGAGATGTGATGGATTTGCATGTAACTCAGTGTCTGCTCTAAGCAGTGGAGTATATGAAAATGAATTCCTCAGAGGCATTTCCAGCAGAAACAATTATCCTTCATCTCCAAGCTCCACTTTCCTAACTAAACTGAAAAAAAAAGTCAGTGAGTCAGTTATGTAACTGGTAACACTAGAGCCTAGCTCCACTCACTACTACAATATTTCAATGACTTCTAACTGATCACCCACACTTCTTTTTAAAAGTCATGTAGTGTGTGTGATGTTAAAAAAAGTGTGTCCTGTGGAGTTCATCATAGCAGCCATTCTGGAGTGCCTTTATCTTTTCCTAAACACATCAAAACACATTTCCTGAGAGGACTCATGTTTTCTCTTTTCAGTGAGTACGCTATACGATATGCAAAAACTTTTAATAAAATGTCCTCCTGAGAGCTGGAGTAACATGCATGTGATTAAATTGTAGTCTGCTTGGCAAGCTGATTTACAAGTAGTTGAATTCTGTGTGATGCTCAGAGAATTCAGCTCCAATAGGTTTTATATTAATGCCATTAACAGTTTGTTTTATGACTGGATGTTCTGGAATTAATATGTACTCTTAGAAGCAAACTATATATGGACATTCTGGGGTTTTAAAAATTCTTTTTATCTTTATTTGGGCTCAAGTTTTTCTGTTCTTGGGTAAATATTTGGCTACATTGAGTCCATCTGTACAAGGCTCAATGAAAAGTGTAAGAAGCCAAGTATCTTATGACTTTTTTTCTATTTGATGAAAAATGTGACATTAGACACTAATAATTCAGGTCATTGTACTTGAGTGAGTAACAGTGTATTTAGGAGTATAAGAACCACATAAGCAAAGCTCTTCTTTAAAAGAGTCTCAGAGACTTGGCATGTTAAAACAAATCCTTGGGATTTGCTGGGAATATGTTACTAGAAAATGCTGCTCGTATTATTTTACCGTCTGGATTTCCCCTTTGTACAAAGATCATGCAACTGATAATAGTCTAACTGAATGGTTGCATTTGATTCTTGAGGTGGTATTCATGTGACTACATGGTAACTAGGCTTCCTTTATAGTAACTGCAAAGAAAGAGACGCTTTTGAACACAGTCAAATTCGCTATTAGATTTGTTGTTCAAATACATAAATTAAATCAGGTCAAATAAATTTTACCATAAGTGACCTAGTGTAGACGTGAAGTCATTTCTGGTCTATTGTTGATATATACTGAAGTACATTTTCTGTCTGAAAAGCACCCCAATTATTATTAAAATAATCTGGAAGATTGACCTTGATAAGTCTGATATATTTTTGACATTGTCTCTGCTCTGATCAGAGGATTTGACTTAGTGACCTTGTAAGATCCCTTCCATGATAAATTTTTCTGTGGTTCAAATAAGAAACATAGAACTGGTTTATAATAATTGGGAAGTCTGAAAGAAAGTTCTAAATGCAATTCATGTTACTCCTTTCAGATGATATCTTTACAGTATCACCTTTCAAACTAACATATTTTAAAATCTTTAGGTTTAGAAGTTAGGAGCAGCCTAGAGGCTCAACTGACCAGATTTTCTTTGTATGCTATTTCCCTGGTTGAGGTTTGTGAATACTGTTACAAGGAAAACCCTTGACACCATGTTATTCAAATTCTATATCCATCCTGCCATGGTAATTATACCGGGCCTGAGTCTGAACTTCTCCCTGGGGCGAGAATCCTCTTGAAAGAAAGAAAAGTTGCTGACCTTTATCCTTGAAGAGATTATATTGTAAAAATAATCTCATGCTCCTGGAAACAGCCTGAACTGAGCCTATGAAGAGTTTCAAAATACATGATTAATTCATCCTTAGAGATTTTAGCTGCTTGCTTGCTCATACTAGAGTGGTGAACAAGCTAAGAGATTAAAAGCTATGTTTCTTAGCCTCTGTTGACATGACTGGGTAGGATGAGGGATCTGGAAACATAAATAGAAGGATTACTGCTAACAAGGTATGTAGTTCACGACAATCCCGCTGGTGTGCATCTGCCTCGGTTTCTAGACTGTGCTGGCAGAGGTTAGAGCAGCTGTTACTTGTAACCTGGTCACCCTTCAGGTCTTCTGGAGGATAAAGTGAAGGTGATACAACCCTAATCTACCTTCATGTTCTTTCAAAATTTCTCAGCTGTAAGGCAACATGTGAAATTAGATAATGAAAGCAGCAAGGTACCATTTCTGCCTGAATTTATGTTTGAAAGTTTTTTTCTTAGACATGACTGCTGGAATTGAGAGTCTGTATAAAACATGTCTCCCAAAACAAAAAAAAACCACAAACCCCTGAATATTAGCCAAGAAAAAAAATTGCAGTATTTGCAAAACCTCCCTTAGTGCCTTCATTCACATGGTTAATATTTGTCTCTTGAAACATGTGAAAAAAAAACCCAAACCCCAAACAATACTAGCTTGGACCACCAGATTCAGAGCCCTAAATCTTGATGATGTTCCACATCATGTGCTATGGATGATATTGAAGGTTTTCTAAATGACTACTTCTGTAAATTCTTTAATCCATGTGCTACCAAAGATGAAGTACTGCTAAAACTATTTTAGATGGGGAATTTTGCCAGTAGAAAGAAATTTGCTGAATTTAGGTAGAAAAGATTTTGATGGCTGAGTGTGAGTTACTAACCTTAAGCCCCTTTCATTGCATCTATTTGAGATTCAATTTTAGGATGGCATGAAAAGCTCGAATCAGTGGCCTACATATAAACATTAATGCCATTCGAGGGTCTCCTGACAGGGCACAGACCTACTGGTCACTTGAGAAATTAACATCGCTTTGTGAGTGTCCCAGATATCTGAAGAGTTCAGGGGACACTGGACTTTCATTCTTGGACAGTGAAAACAAACCCTACACGTCATGCCTGATGTAAAAAGAGCCAAGATTTAATAGGTCAAACAGTGGTGTCAATCAATCAAAGGTCTAAAAATAAAAATACGCCCCAAAACTTAAAATATCACCATACCTTCTAGGAAACTGGCTTAAGTAATACCTCAATCTAAAAACTAAGCTAGTTGAGTCAGGATTTATTTTAATTGATAGTGTCCTGGCTGTATCTTTATAAAAATCTAAATGCTGTTGATTCAATTGGATTTAAATTTATCATTGGTGCAACATAATTCCTTTCAAATGATCCCTTGTTGTTCCCTCAGGAGCCTGACAAGCCAGCTGACAGAAAATCGTCTTCCTGAGTAAAAGAATATTTAGTATTGCATAAAGACTCATATGAGGTCTTTATTTTAATACCTGTGTTTAATACTAAGAGTGGTTCAAAAAAGGGGTTGGAAGCAGTGTTAAGGCTGCTGAATCTGGGGTGAATATGAGAAAAAGTATTTGCTTAGTGACTTATCTTTGAAGGTCTTGTGTGATGAGGGGAAGAGATAAGAAAGCTGAATTGTTGGTAATCCAACTTAGATGACTTCAGTTCTTTAATGTGATGGCATTTGATTCCTCCTCCTCTCCTATTTGCTGGAACTGTTGTAGCTCAGTCAGTATCAAAGAGCTGAAAAATCAATGCAAAGCACAATGTCTGTGAAAGGTCAGAAGTAAAAAAGAGTTCACTCTCATAATATTTTAAAGTCCTATGGAAAGGATATTTCATAAAATATTAAAAAATCAATTGAACTTTCATAAAACTTGAGTTTAGTATCAATACTGAACAGGAGATAGCTTAGCAAGGGAGGAGATGGGAGTGTGGCATTCAGACTTCCACTGCAGATTCCCTTGTCTTGAATAGTTTTTTGTTGCTCTGAATTGACTGGGGAAGAGCCCTGTCTGGGAAAGCCGGAGAAATCCCAACTTCCCTCTTGATAGAAATGTCTCTTTCTAATTTATTAGTTGTATGAGTGCTGCAGTAATTTAAAATACTGCAGTCTGCATGAGGAGGCTTCCCGATGTTTCAACTTCTTTCATTTCTAATGAAGTATAACACCCCAAGAATAGAAGATTGCACACTTCTTAATCCATTGCTTACTTTTAGCTTCATTAAATTATCCTATATTGCCTAAAACTAATATATTTGGTTGCTTCTCAAATGCAGTTCTGATTGTTAAAAAACTAATGACTAGGGGATCAGAAAACTTTGCTTAGTTTCTAATCTAAAATCCTAATGGCCATTGCCCATACAGTTTTGTAGCCTTTATATTATGGCAGTGATTTTCACTAACCATGCATATTTCTCCAGTTTGGATTTTATTCTTTTAGTTATTTGTCTGTTAATAGAACTTTCAAGCAGCTGGTGTTCATTCCACTGGTTTAATTTTTTATTGTTTTGTTCAAGTTTTCTTGGGCTTTGGCAAAAATATTTTTCTTGTGCTATCTAATCAGTGTGAGATTAATTCTTTGAAGAGTCCTTTGTCACTTTTTTGTTTTTTGGGAGTGATTGTTCTTAGAAAACTCTCAGTTTCATCAAGAATATTACACATGGAGCCTTATAGCAACAGTACTTTAAAATGTTTGGAAAGACATATGAGCACATAACTTCTTTAACTGAGCATCTGTTATAATGGACACTCAGTCATAATGAGATTGCTGCAGGTCATAACATAATCATCTAAAATCTTTTAGTAAAATCCACCTGCCAGGATTTTATCCAGGCTTTAAGTTTCTTGCAGCTTGCTAGGCATACTTTAAGCCAGCCAGAAGTCATGGCTTTGGTCTGCAAATATGATCTGCAAAACTCTCATTTAACCCTCCAGATAGGTACCTGGAAAACTGTAAATGTTCATTTTTTATATGTTAAACTCCCCAAACAGAGCAGAATCCACACTGTCAGGGCTGCATATCACCCTGCCTGTCTTTCATCTTAGTTCATTCAAGAGCAACAGACTACACATAATTTTGGCTAAGGAGTGAAATAGGTCTAGTCCAAGAGGCAGACTGTGAATACCCAACAACTGACAAGAGTGACTTCAGCAAAAAACTCAGTAATATTGGTTGCTATCACTGGAAAATGCAAATGATGGTGGCCTTGATACTGGAAAGTATTTGTCTCAGCTGGGATATTCCAGTTGAATTCCCTTCTCTGCTTTCATGAGATCCAAACCCATGTCACCGTACCAAGCTGTGGGAGGAACAGCTGGAAATGCCTGGGTACCCAGTACCTCTTCAGGGGAGTAATATGTTGAACAGACTTTTTTTTTTTTTTGAGTAAAAAATAAAGGATAGAATCCAACACTCTGAAACATAATGGTACTTACTCTGTGAGTCAGGCTCAGCCTGTGTGAGGGGCCAGAAACAAACACACAGATCAGTCAGGGAGCTCCAGATTTTCTTGGGCAGACAATCGATCATGCTCACCATCACTTTTCAAGCCTCGTACAAATACAGCACAGGATGCTGTGGGATTGTTCCCAGAACATGTAGTTCAGTGTGAGTCAGGATGCCAGAGTCCAAACCTAACTCAAGACCAGACCTCACCTTATTAATGTTATCAGCAGTTATTGCCATGCTTGTGTTTCCTTGTCATATTGATTAACAATTACAGTCACAGTCACTTTCTTATTACTATTTCCTAAAATTCAATGACTTACTGATAATATATTTAAAATTTGTTTTCTCTTAAATACTCAAAGGAGATAAAGGACAATTAAGAAGTCCTAATAGTCTAAATATTCCTCTGTGGTTTCTTTTAGGTACTTTTTCAGTGTGCTTTTCATCTTACATTAATGTCCACAAATCAATACATGTACAGTAATTCAGATAACATAGAGTAGGCAATCAAACGGTAGTAAATGTGATTGAGATAGGATATAAAATGGGGAATTAGCTAATGGTTTAATTTCATTTATATTCTGGAGATGACATTACAGGAAGGAGTATTTCAACCATTAATGAATAAGCAAATATTTAGTACATTTTCATGGGGAAACTGATGGAACCTTATTCATTGATGCTTCACTTCCTGAATGATACTGTTATGTCTATACCTTTTTAAAGTTTTCCAAGTCCTGAAACCTAGATGGTAGAATTAGGTCATTCTATTTGAGAGATTTAAATCCTAAAACCAGATCAAAGATCAGATTACGGTAACTGTCTGGCTTACGTTCCTGGAGGTGCTGAGAAGAGCAACCCTGAAAAGAGGGGATACTGTAATCAGAAGTTGTGGAATGACTAGAAAATTTGCCTTGAGGTGGGATGATTGCTGCATCTAGTCTGTAGGTACAAGCGACACACATCTGCTTTCCAAGAAACAAGTCAGTGATACAGCTGCTGTTGTATGCATGCTGCATCCATGAAGCTGAACTGCGTAAGAGCAGCCTGCAATATTCTGCCACACCGCAAAACTGAATTTCATACTTTTGATTAGCTTCAGATACCCATAATTTTAAACTATTGAACAAAAATTATGACAGATATGCCATTCTGTGCAGACAATTATTCTGTTTCAAATAGACCTACTTTTACTGAAAATACCTGAAATCTGTCTGTTGTTAGGTGGAGTTGTGTAACCGTAATACCTGCCTATGTTTGTGTTCATTACCCTGGAGTGGAAAGCAAGTGGAAGTCATCTCTCAAGCATGTACCATAAACAAGGATATCAGAAAGATGGTTTACTCTTCACAAATAAATCCTAGATACAATTGTCTTAAACTCCTTTGCATAATCAGCTAAGATATTGACTTAGATAATAGCACCATCTATTGAGGATTTACAATAATATTTAAAGTAAATTTTAAAGTATCATTTGCTAACTCACTTTCATAGGCACTGGAAATCTAAATGTGTATTAAGATCATAATTTTAGCACTGTATCTGATATCTGCTTGTAATTTGTTAACAATGACTAATTAAGGCTGTTTCCCAGCAGAAACTGTTTTTCTCTATCAAGAAAGTAATTTTGCACTTTGCACACTTTTGTTAGACAATCAGAGCAGTCCATATAGTCCATAATACATCATGACTCTAGCAGCACTGTGTTTTTATAAATGCATAGTCTTCAGTTGCAGCACAGCCAACAATGTGTTTTCTTTGGTTTTGAATAGTTCCTAATGTTGGTGTTAAAATTATAAAAGATTTATAGTCAGGACTTTCAAAACCATGGAGCACTATTAGTAATGCTGGCATTAAATGTTCATATTTAAAAATCCTTTATAAGAAATCACCAGAGTAACCTGGATGTGAGAAAGAATGGTATTGTTGAGGCAAAATGTAGGGTTAAGAAGATGCGGGTAAAATCTTGTCCACTAGAATTTCTTTGGTGATTTCTGAGAAGTTATTTTAGCTTCCTATCTATAAAAGGGAGCTAGGAAGATGAAGAGAGTTCTCACAGTGCTTGTGTTTCTATACTGCCTAGGCTGTTGGAGGCAGGGATACAGTATTTCACTGGTCTTCAAAATTATCTACCTCTGAATTTCTTGGGCCTCTTGGAACAAAATTATTGGATGTGGTACATTGTTTATATGACTTTCCTCCTTGCAAATATGTTATTATTCTTAAATTTCAGTGGGTTTGTTTTTATAAAGTTTGTTTTTTACCGGTGCTGACTGTCTTCACTGAACAGCAAAGCAAGTCTAAAATACAATTTTTCTTTCAGCATTAATTTTTCAGAAACTCCAGTCTTCTCTGCCACACACAGCATCCTTCCCTGTAAGCTCCTATTTATCTCATGAACCTATTTATCTCAGTTTTATCTCAGTTTCATCCTATTTATCTCAGTTTTGGGGTGACATCAGGAGCAAGAGAGTATTCCAGGAGCTGCTTTTTAAGCAGCCTGTTAAATGTGATGGAGGCTTCGACCTATTTCCCTGCTGAGCACGGAGCTCTCTCTTTCTGGATATTACTAATCTCACAGGCCAGGAAAACTATCCTGAGACTCATTAAGATATATGAGGAGCAACATTGTTAAACTGAATGTGACTGCAATCAGCAGCAACTTCCAAAGGTTTATCCCATCCATAACATGGTCTCCTGACCCTGTCTTAATACATCTGTGAAATGTACTGAAATATAGCTAATCAGTGCAGGGGTTTTATTTTTACAGAAGGACATTAATTAGCATTTGTAGACAGTCTGATTTGTATAAGTCTTCCAAATGCTGCTTCTATATCATTGCTTTTGTTAAAGGAATAAAAGAAATAAGTACAATTTCTGCATGCTTGTCCCCTTGTTTCTGCAAGGCAGGCACATCTGAAATTTATTCTGGGCCAGGAGACACCTGTTGTCAGATATTCCTATAAAATATTTGCAACATGCTGTGGCTGTTCTGTCTTCTTTTTCTGGACTCTAAAATTCACCAAGTATAAAAAAGGAAAACACACTGTTGAGAAAAATAGCTACTATTTTCTTTTCAGATATCTCAAACTAAATCTCAAACTGATGGAAAAATGCTTACCAGGAAGTTGTCAGTAGAAAAGTTAGTTGTTCAGTGTTTTGTGCTATTTATTGCCTATTTCTCATTCTTTTTGCCCAGTTTCCCCTCTCTCCTGCTGATCCATCTCATCATTTCAATGAACATGAGAGAGTGAAAGATACTCCACATTGCACATGAGTACAACTCTCAGGCAGTTCAGAGAAGTTTTCTTATACTTGTGGTGTAATGCTCAGTGTATGTGAGCCCAGGTATTTATGTGTTCCTAGGCTGACGATGAAACCCTTTGTTCTTAAGATAACAAAACTGAAATTTCCAGCCATAGACCAAAGGAAAAAACATTGGTTTGAAATTTCAGCAGTACATATTTGAGGTCTTTTATATACCTTCATTAGCTTTAATTTTGTCAGAATCTCATATCCTAATAACTCATAAAGGTAGTCCAACATACCTGGATCAGTACTAGAGTTTCACTTGATTCAGTATCTTTACATGGCAAAGCACTTAAAATACAGAGCTGTTTGATAAATAAACCTGGAGACAAACAGCTTTTGGTCAATTCCAAGACATGCTACTCGTTGCTTTCATTTCAGCATCCTTTACTGTTCACAGCAATTAAGGGCATCATTTCAGCTTTGTATGTGTTTAAGCGCAGGTCTGAGCAGAATGAACTGAAGGGTGTAATGCAGAGACTGGTTGAATACAGGCCTAACTGAATCTAAACAAGAAATGAGTTTGGTGTGTCACCTAACAAGAGAGCTTTTCCCATTGCTTTGCTCTAAACAAATTTTGTTTGCTCCACCTTAAACCTTGAATTTCATACATGTCTTTTGTGCTGTTTTAAATAACATAAAAAAGATTACTTGGAGTTTTAGATGAGCTATGATACTGAAAAGGAACATTATTGAATACTGGTCCAGAAGAACTATGAGATTACTCCTTTCCTGTCGCAAATTTATAACATCCTTGAGGAATTGTCTGCGGACAATGTGTGTGAACATCCGTGTGTGGTGTGTGGAAGGAGAGTCTCATGGCTGGGAGATTTATTCAGGAGCCCAGTACATCTGTGTTCTGTCCTTCACTTTACTAAAGACTTTCTCAATGACTTTGGGCAAATTGCCTTCTTGTACCTCAGCATGTCTGTAAAGCCTTGGGCATATGAAGATAATGAAGACGCAATGGTCATTGATGATTTCTTGTAATATGAGAACCACAAGTTCAAACGAAAGGCAACATGTTTAAAATTAAGCAAAAGGAAGCACTCAGTTAAGCTGTAGAAGCCTTTGCCACAAAACGTTCTGAAGGCCAAACCTCACATGGGTTCCAGAAGTGACTGGGCAAATTTATGGTTCATTAAAGTCTATTAAGCTCAGATTTGTTGGTATGGCTTCAGACTTAATAGATTCTCTCACAACAGATTAACAGAAGCCAGGTAACAGGAGCAGGAAAGTGGTGACTCACTGTTTCCTTCCTCCTCGATATATTTTACTTCTGACCGCTGTCAAATTCACTCTGGTCTGACCTACAGTGCCTGTTCTTGTGTCCCTGTGTTATTTTTTTTAAGAATAAAATTTCAGAGACAGGAATCCATTTTTCTTCCTCCCATTTTTTTCTGTCCTCCTTGTTCTGCCTGCCTCCTGTTAGAACGCACACGTGCCTGCCGTGGCATACTGTGAGCAGCACTATTAAATTACACAGGCTCTACTCTGGGTAGTTATAACACACACACACTGTGGTCAGCCCAAGGTGCTAGCTGGTAAGCTAGGCTGCAGTTCTTTAAAAATCAGACTGTCTTCTGCCATTTTTATTCTCACAGACCCCCAGAATACTGGAGCCTTGAGTTTGTTTGGGATCTCTTGATGCTACTTAGGTATTAATGTTAATGATAACCAATAACAATGGGATAATTAACTCTGTTAGGGAAAAGGTACCATCACTGGGTAATAGCAACATTTTTTCTCTCAGATTTGAAAAGAAAACTTAATATCTGTATTAGTTTTTCTGATCCTTATTTACTAGGGGAAGATTTGTTCTCTTTTGCTACAAAAACTGAACTACATTGGAGCATAGAATTAAAAAAGACCTGTTAGGTGCAGTCCCCTGTTATTTCAAGTAAATGTTTGATTATCTCTTTTATAAACTGATTAAGACAGGCCAATTCCACCCACTATTGCTAGTTGAGGATCTACAGAGTAATTTTTCTCCAGGTTTGAGTGTTCCAGAGTACAGTAATACCACTTTGTTTGGTGCTAACATTGTGCTTTCACTTAAATAGTTCTAGTATTTCTGTCCCTGACATACTTCTGAAGACTACTCATTTTCCTGCTCAGGCCTTATTCCATTAGGCTAAACATGTCAATCATATCTAGTATTCACCAAAGAGGTAGTGTCTCTGTTCCCTGATAGCCCCAGTGTAAGCTTGGTCCTGTCTGAATTCACCTTTATTAAACATTTTTGCATACTCTTCCAGGTGAGATGTCATCAGTTCATCGCTCAGCTACCTGTAGGGATATATCACTGCTATAGAGATGAAATTCTATCCTTCTAATAGTTTTAGGGGCTGTGTAACAGACTACTGGCTGTTAGATGTACTTCACATCTTTATTTTCCAGGGTCATAGTATCATTGGTGTGTGGACTTTCTGCGATGAACAGATATACCAAGGTCTTGCTCTGCCATTTACAGCTGATGAGCATCCATTACACAGATAAAGTTCAGGTGAATAGACCCTAGGAGAATGACCTTGCTCTAGGTATTATGAGATTTGTTCTTATTACTATTATTCCAGTTTGCACAGTCACAATGTTACTTCATGGGTAGCACAATTCCATATTGACAACAACTCCCAACTGTTACCATCATCAAGTTTTATATCTCTTATCAAATTTATTAATGAAAATATTACTTAGTACTTTATATAAGTGTGGTTTTTTTTTTTTTTTTGTTTCTAGTCATTGTTATAAGTAAATCAATTTAATAATGTTTTTCCAAGACTATTCCTTAAGGAACTGTACTAGCAACTAGTTTCAACCAACATGAGATTATTTCCTTTCCTAGCTCTTTTCTCATGTTACTTGAAGTGTTTTGTAGTAATTCCTAGTTCAATTTATTCTTTTCTGTGTATCATCATAGGAAGCATTTTACTCAACTTCAGTTAGATGAGATTTACATCACTTTTTTGTCTTGGTAGTTATTTTATCAAAGAAATAAAAAAGAATAGCCTTGAATAGTGTGCCTTTGATAAAACTCTTTTGTGTTGTGCCTTGTTTTCCTTCTATTACCGTGTCCTCGGTTATTTTCTCTTAGAAAACTGCCTGAAAGTTGCTTGTTACTTGTTATTGAACCTAAGTAGCAGACCTCTGAATACACCTTTCACTCACTTCTTTCCTCCACTGCCACCTTAAAAGTGGACACAGCATTTATGGGGCTAATATTAGTCACATGAGGGAACTACTATTAAACATAACTTTGGATGACCAATGGCTAGTTTATCAGACAAGAGCAAAAATATAAGAAATTGCTGAAGAACATGCTAAATGTCTGATCTTCATACTATTTTGCAAGATAAAATTGGCTTAACAACACATATACACAGGGAATTTGTATCAGTATATCCTTACATATATTACCAGGTCAGGGCACCAGTGCTTAAGTCTTGCTAGACAATTACAAAAACATAAAATTTCTTAGGATTTGATTATCTGAAGTAGGCTTTTTAGTGTTTTGAAGAGGTCAGCAGAACGTGACAACCCCTTGGGCTTTCAACAAGTATTTTTGAAAAGTACAAGAATTCTTCCTGAGTAACCAATCTAAGGACATTGGTATTGGGGTGGATCTAGTGCACAGTAATTTTATTCCTAAAATCTTCAAACCTGACCAGGGTAGAACAATGAGACACCACAGAAAATGTTAACTTTAAAAGGTCAAGCTGCTGATTGCTTCTCTGCTTATGGGTGCTGTGAACCAAGATGCCAGATGTGTGGTGCAAGTAAATGAAAATATGATAGCCATAGCCATGCATCTTTCCAGGAGTACAAACATGCTGGTAAATAAATCCTGAAGAATTGTCTCCAAAGAGTTCCATCAAAACAAGCCAAGCTGTCAGATATTTTCCTTTTTTCAAGACTCTTCTAGTATAAAACATGAGTAAAAGACTGAATCCATGAAAGTCTGCAGTACTTGATGACATTTTTTCAGATCTTCTCAAGAATTCATGATAGCTATAAGTGAGTCTTGTAACAGTTTACCCCACTCATAAAAAAAAACTCTTGAGGAGAAGACCATAAATGTCAAAGTATTCTTTATTTTGGAATAAAAACGATCAAAACTGCTGGCTTTTTTTCAACCTCTAAGCAGGATATCCCCACTTAGTCCTTGGCACAAGTCACTAACATGGCTCTTCCTTTCAGTCAGCTAAGCCAGGTTTAGATGACCTGTTTCTATAAAGTGGAATTTAACTTTGGTTAATGCCATCAAATCTTTGCACTGACCACATCCGTTAAAACTGTTTACCTAAAGAAATTAAAGACACAAGTTCTTTAACTTCTTTCCACATATGTTGCTACCTCTCAGCTACCAAACATCATAAATTGTTGCTCCATCTCTTTCTATTACTGGACAGTATGTCTAATTCTATGTCTGTATTGACTACCAGTTCAGCCTCACAGGAACATTCAAATGTGGAGTTCTCCTTATGAATATATTTCAGCCTTTATTCCTGTGGTGTTCTATCTCCTACCACTTATAAATTCATTTAGGTGAATTAAACTTGCAGCTCAGACTCATCCTCTTCAAAAGTCCAGACAAAGGACAGGAGAGTGAAACAAATAGCTTAGAGCTGCTATAAATAGATTTCACTTGTGTAATCAAGAATTGATATTAAAGTGAAGCTGTACACAGTGAGTGTCTTTCTCATTAGATTAGTGGGTAACAATTAAGGTACCACGTGAAGAACTGTAAGCTATAAATGGCATCTGGAAAACACCAAATAAGTGGCAGAAGTCTATATAAATATAATTTGGGAATCAGCCAGCATTACCAAGGAGAATGATGAGTATACCCTTAGGCTGTCAACACAAGTGTTGATTCCCTGACAGCAGAGTATTGCTTGTCTGCTGTAACAGCCCTAATACAAAGCTAATGGTGCTTTGATGGAGATAAATAGGGCACTAAAATCTTCTTTAGTTCCTGACTTCAAGTACTGTTGCATACTCTACAAGCAACTAAAAGACATGAAGTTGTTGTAGTACAGAAATGCTGGAAAATTATTGACAATAACGGTTTGCCAAAGACACAAAGTTGCATCAGTTCGTGACCTAGTATCTAAGATATCCTACCCATATATGTCCAAGTCTTTCAATAGAACACAGAAATATCATTCAGTGAGGCAACCGGTCACGCCACTGTCAAAAAACTCCCTGTTGACTTCATAGAGTTTGGATGCCCCTTAGCTGCAAACTAGTCATCTTACCTTAACATCTGAGCAACCCACATCAGATGCAGATTTCTTTTATGTAAATAGAGAATTTAATTATTAATTTTCTGTTAAATGCAAAAGGGACTCTTAAGGTTTTCCTGGGCTCTGCTGAATGGTTTAAACATTTTTGGTATTTATTTCTAAGTTGTGTTTTTTTTTTTTTTTTTTTAAATATGAAATGCTATAGAAGAGAAATGCATAGAGCTAGAGCAAGAGTGAGAACCAGAGTGAGAGCAAAAGAGAGAGTGAAAGAGAAAAACGCTGTTTATTAGTTGCCAGTAGTACTCCCAACTTACATCATAAAAGATGTATAGGTATAGGAAGAGATTTCAAGAGGTCTCCTAATTCATCCCTGCTTGGATGGGCTTCGGTACCCCTTCAGCAGGGCTAAGTGGCTCTGTATTGTGTCCATTAGAGCTTCAGGTGATGAGGAACCAGTAGAAAACTTTTCCTGTTATCTAACCTGAAACATCAGGGGAAAAACCAGAGGTTTATTTGTTGTCAAATCTACAAAAGACTTCGAGAAAAAAAAAATTATCATTGCTTCCTCACAAGAGCTTTTTACAGAGTAAGAAGCCTGTTGCTGTGTTTCAGCTACGCTTTTTGTTTGCTGGCAAACCCAAGGCTGATTCCTTCAGCCTTTCCTTGCAGGTCGCATTACCTAAACTTTTAACCTTATTTCTCTCCCAGTTGATATGTTTATCCAATCTCCTGACTCTATCCAGATTGTCTGCATTTTCCCTTGTGTGGGGCCCACAAGAGGACACTGTCTAACAGCACTTGGTGGGATAACCACTTTTCTTCAAGGTACTTTATGAATACTGCTGGGATTGAGAGAATTTTTGCAATGGCAGGCCATTGTCAGCTGATTGAGTTTATGATCCACTATGACACTGCTGACAGATTTATTAAAAATTTTTGCTGCAGAAGCCAGTTCTTTCCAAACTGTGAATTGGAAGATCCTCCTCCTCCCAGTGCTTCTTGCTTTCCCTTCAGTGGGGTTATTCCTGTTTGCTTACAGTTGCCTCCATTTCCTCCCAGTGTTCTCACTGAAAACTGAAGTAAAGCACACATTTATGTTGGACAATTCTCAGGCTAGCTTTAACACTTACCCATAACATGGCATCCCTTTTTTTATTGTTCTATCTTAAATACAGAGGAAAAAAATTTTTTTTTTTTTTTTTTTTTAATATTCTCTGAATGAATAAGTTAAAGGCGTGGCCTAAATTAAAGAGAAAAACAACCCACATTGTTTGCTGGATTACTTCTTTTACAGATATTGATTTAAGAGAAACCAGCTATGTCTGTAGAAAAGGTTTGCATAACATATTGGTGTGTCAAAGGAATGATGTTTGTGGCATTTTCTAAAGTACAGTAAGGTAATCCATTAACTAAGAATCCATTAACTAAGAATCCATTAACTAACATTAACTGTAATCTTTGTGTAGTACTTTGTGATACATGATCTACTGATCATTTTATTGCACACAATTTAAATGTAGTAGGGAGCTTTTACCACACAAATCCATGTTCAATAAGAAATCATGATTTTTTATTAGTCATTTTGCATCTCAGACTACTACTGAATGAATGTAAACTTTCTACTTCAAACTTTAAAGTAGTTACATATAAATATTAAACTTCCTAATAATTTCAGATATAAATTACTTAAGTGTAGTCAGTGGGTAGAAAAGATTCTTGCTATGATATTACTTGCAGCTGCTGTGACTAGCATCAGCCTTTTAGAGAAACAGAATAATTATATGTCTTAAAATAGTAATTTTCTGTAAATTACACTGGTTGTAGACAAATCTACTATTCTGAAATGGCCTTGTACTTGAAATTGTCCAAAATGGTGGAAGCATACAGTCCATCCTGTAGATTTTTATAAGAGTAGACAAAAAATAGATAGGAGGATTGAATTAGTTCAGACATAAAGGACTATTCCTTTGATGAAAAGACTGTGTTGAGACCATGTCTGCTCAATAAAAGGATAGGATTGCAAACTGTGGTCAAATACAGTTGTGCTGGAAATAAGATCTAAGTCATTAACAAGTGCAGTGAAAGAATGGTGCCTTTTTTGCCCATCAGCCCCTTTGGGGCGGTACAACACTGATACCATAAGATTTGGGACGAAGAGAGCAATATTTACCTTTGTGACTGTTAATCTTGTCTTTAGAGACATCAGGCCACAGGGTTTGTACCAACTTTTCACCATCCTGATCACAGTGAAGGAGAGTAAGGCACCCATCATGATATTCTTCACCACACTGGAAATGGACGCATTGGTTCCTTTAGTTGTGTCTTCCTTTTTTCTCTCAAAATGCCTTTTCTCTGTCTTGTTTATGCTGTTTCATAGAATCATAGAATGCTTTGTGTTGGAAGGGACCTTTGAAGATCGTCTAGTCCAACTCCCTTGCAGTAAGCAGGGACATTTGCAACTACAGCAGGTTGCTCAGAGCCCCATCAAGCCTCAAGGTTTTGGCACAGCCAGGAGTGTGGCAGATTCTGTAGCTCTGCCATAAACAGAGAAGCACCTATAAGCAACATCTGAAACAGCCCAAGCTCACAGAAGTTTGCTGGCTTTCAGCAGGGCTGGTAACATATATGGTGTACCTTTTTCTTTTGTTTCCCCTCTGGTGGTTATGGGTAAGAATCATTGCTAAGAGCAGAATTTCTGGCTTTTTGGTTATCTATTTTCCATTTTTTTTTTTTTTTCATGTCTTGTTTACAGGAAAAAAGATCTAGATTCTACTCATAACAATTTCAGTCTCCCAGTTGTATAGAAGATGCTGAGACAGGCTTGCATGCACAAAACTTCACTAGTGTCCATGGCTGATGGCAGACATCAGTTCTAACAGGGAAAAGTTACTATGCGGTGGGTTCTGATGATAAAGATGACTGAATTTTCACTGTGTTTTTTTCTCTAGCACTATATACTTTGACAGGGAAGTAGGGTCGTTATATATAGTGTATATATATATATAGTATATATATAATATAAACATCTAATACAAACGAAAACCTATAAAGGAAGGGAATAAGAAAAGAAAGAGGAAGAAGAATTGAGTTTCGTGCATCGGCCCTCATGAGAAATCTAACAGGAATATTGGGTTTTGCAGATGCAGAACTACAAGAATAGCAACCTGGGAACAACAGCATGAGAAAAAGGCAAAAACCCTGTCCTGGGAAAAACCCTGCCACAGCAGCTCAGGTGAAAGGCACAGAGCTGCAAGTGAAAGGCAGGAGGCAGAGCTGTGAATGGTACTCTTTGCTTCACTGCATGTAAAGCACTGTGCCACGAAAAGAAAGTTTTCCCCGCATGCTTTGTCTGCAGCTCAGTGGAAGGGGAAGGGGGTATTGAGGGTGACTGCTTAATCTGCTACTTTGGTATTTAAACAGTAGAGTCACAAAAGAATAGCAATTGTTCATAAACCTTGTTAAACAGGATTCAAAGTGATCTACTTCAATTCCCACTCTTCACAATGGAGGCAGAAAAAGCATCATCTTAAGGACACATTCTACCTTTCTTGTTTTTCAAAGTGTGTCTAACTTCTGAATACTGTTTATTTCCTTACATGTTTAGTTAGCTGTCCCCTCAAAACTAACCTCAATCTGCCACATAGAAATTAATCTGATTATGCTTAGTCCTGCTGCCTGTTTAATTACTAACTGCCATCATCCTTGTAATGGGTTCTAACATCTTTGAAGACTGCTGTCAACCTTCTTATTTCTGGACTGAAATCAGGTCCTTCAAACTTTCATCACTGCTACTGTTTCTTAGCCCACATAATTCTTAATGATCTCTTTTCATTCTTTTAAATTTTTACTTCCATTTTTTTGAAAGTAAGTTCCCAAGTGGAATACAGCAGTTCATCTTGTGCCTCATTGAGAACCTGTAGTTGTCTCTTGTCTTTTACTTCAGAGATTCCTACTAATAATGTTGGGAATTAGGTTTATCCTCTTTTGCAATAACTTTTTATTGTTGACTCACTTAATTTGAGTCCGCTATGCTGCTACTTTCATGCAGTTTTTCTGCATATACAGATATTTATTATTTATTTGCACATTTAGATCTTTCTCTTTGTATAATTTTGCCTTCATGCTTATGCATTTAATTTTTGATACTTTCTGGACAGCTTTTATTTATCAAGATACTTTTCAAGACTAATCTTGACCTTCTTATTGCTCACAGTTCTCTATAGCTCTGTATTACCAAAAACCACATGAATCTAAATTGCTAGTGAAAATACCAATAATACTAATACCAACTGGACTCAGTTGCCTGAGGACTCACCAAGAGCCCTCAATCTCCAATTCAGTAGTGAACTAGTGTCTCACTGAATATAGTTTTCCAATTAAATGTATACCTGACTTGTTCAGAGCTTGTTTCCTTAGTTTGCTTATAAGATTACTTTATGGTACAATGTCCAAAGTTTACTTAAGTCCAGATTTTTCAAAACTCTCATTCCCCCATTCCACTGGGCCACCAAATGAAGTTAATTTGGTTGTGTATTCTTTGTTCTTCACAATTACATGTTACCTGCTTTGAATGTGCTAAATGTTTATAAATCAGTGGCTGTGAAATTTTAATGCACTATTTTTCTGGGAATCGGTATTAGGTTAACTGGTCCATAATTCCCTAGATCTTTTCCCTCCTTTTTTGTTTATACAGAGGTATAAAAGTACCATGCTAGCTAATCTGCAGTCATCTGTGACCACCCCTACTTTTCTTGCACTTCTAGAGATAATTATTAATGACTCAGAAATTACATTGGCTATATTCTTAAATAATATAAGGTGAATGCCATCAATACCTGCTGATTTAGATACACCTCATTTATCTTAGAGTTCATTAGCCTGTTATTCCTTTGGCTTGTACTTCTCCTTCCTCATTTAAACTGGTTTAGCTAAATGTCTGTTCATGCTTAAACTTTTTTGCTCAAGATCGAAGATAAGAGGTTCTATGCTGCTCCTTTTCATGTTCTTGCTTCTTTTAGCACTATGATTTGTTAGATTTTCAAATTATTAGATGTTCCCTGTTGTAGTTAATGCAGCTATAAGAGTTTTTTACTATATTTCTCTCTTCTCTCTACTATAATTATGTTATTCTGCCTTTTCACAGCCTTTTTCAGAGATAAATTCAAATTATTATACTTTAAAGTTGGTCCAACTTTTAGAACTTTTTCTGTGCTAGAAAGCAATACTTCAGCTGCATTTTTTATTTTTTAAATAGATGGTTTAGAAGTATTTTAAGTTGCAGCACTAAGCAGGCAGAATTGTTGTTACTGGACTCGTTAGTGTTAATACAAGATACTCAGCTGAAGTTCAATGATCCAGCCCATGTTGTGAAATAAACACACTTCACTTGAAATTTAATATGAATTTGAGCTTGGGGATTTTTTTCCTATGGAAAATTTAATTTCTTTGGCAAATGTCTGAATACTGAAAAAAACCCAGTTCTACCAGAATAATTTTTTTGATAAAATACTAGCCTGTTAACTTGTGCTCCCAGTCTCTGTGGTAAATTGGTTTCACTGACTTAACTTCATCTCTTGTGACGAACTGTAGACTCCCTATTTAAAGAGTTCCAGTTCACTATCATGTCAGCAATAGAGTATGCTTACAATAGTGAAAAATTAATAAATCAATCAATCATATGCCAAAGAAAGCTGACTCTTGGGAAGAAGAAAAATAAAAGGATGTTATTTAATTGAACTCACAATTTTCTAATCAAGAAGAGGGCTAGCTGGAATCAGTTAACTACCCCTAATCCCAGCTCCTGCTGCTCATCCTCTGGGCCTCCCTCTGTTGAGATATATACTTGTGCTGCTGGATTTGCTGAGGTTGTTCCTTTTCCCCAGAAACAAGTCAGTCAGTCTGGAATAGAAGATGTAGAGTCAGCCCGAGATGTATTTATAGCGCTATAAATTAAGATGGCCTGTGACATCCCACTGATTGTTTATTTGATAATCTTCATTCTGACATATAAGGAAATGGACAACCCATAGCTGAAAGCTGAACTGGCCTTTGAGGATTTCTGGAAGGTTGTAATGGACTATACTTTTCAGAAGAATAGCCATCTTTGGTGTTATTTTCCAGCAGGATTCATTTTATTGAGGGCACAAACGAAGGCCCATCTGTCGCTGGGTGAGCAATAGCTTCATATGACAGCTGATCAGAGGTGGCTGATCTGGCCCTACATTTTGTACCATTGTCTGTCAGTAAAAGGGTTCAACACTTTTATTAGACTTTCTGATGAATAGGATGTGAAATCACTTAGAGCCATACTTTGATCAAGCTGACAAATAAAACAATTGGAAGTACTGGGGATGGGAGGAAGGAGAAGAGAGACAGTTCCATGGGAGAAAATAAATAGGCAAAATATCCTTTCTGTGGTCTGAATCATATCATGGTAAAACAGAGACATTAATTAAGATTAATCAGTTTACTTTTGGTAATCACAAATGTTTCCCAGATATAGTTAATTATTATGGGTGGTTTTGGTTTTCAATAAAAGCTTATTTTCTGTACAATCCATCCCTTTCTCCTTCCTCTTCCACATAATGATTTTAGAAAACTGCAATCTGATATGAATGCTATTTTAATCACAGATTATTATGGTAACATATATGGACTAATGGGCATTTTGCCTGAATATGAATTGTAGCAACTGTAGCTAGAGGTTCCTTTAAATGGAGTCAGAAAAAGGGGAACTAATTAGAAAAGGGAAAGTTATCTATACTTTTAAACATGTATGTTGTTGGGAATTGTGTCTCTGTTCTAATGCAAAAATCAATAGCATAGCAACAAAATGATCAAAGAAAGCAAAATACAATCAGAGTACATGTGCAAAAACAAATTTCAGAAATAGTCTGCCTTCATTCAGTATGATACAAAGTGTCTGCAGGCTGGTGTAAAACCTATTTAGAAATATAGGGCCAAATTGCTTCCTCTACAGAAAAATTAATGTATATGAGTTTTATTTCTTGGAAAAAACATCTGTTTTATTTAGAGGAATAGGGGAATACAGAGATGATTCTCACTAGAGCCTAGTGACTCTGGGTTCCTCAGTTGTTGACTAAGTGGACACTCCTTAAAGAAGTTGGTCTCCTACAGAGTGAGTGATGGGCTTTTCTGAAAAGCAGACCACTTGAGGGAAAGTCCAGTTTGACATCTAAAAATGGACTTTTTCACAACTTAATCCCTTTTGTCACTGTAGATAGCTGCATATTTTGGATCAGATCTCCATGTTTTGATTCTAGAAGGGGAAAGCAGTTATTTCTTGCCTCCTTTAGTGTATTGTCAGGTATTTATGATTATTATTTTAGTACAATAGCAATGGGTGCATATATGTAACAAAAATATGGAAGAATTAGAAAAATTATTTCAGATTTTGACCTGTGAAAATTTGAATGCCCTTCTTTTGCATGCACAGAGACTAATCTGAACAATTTCAGCTTAAGTTACTGATGAAGCTGTGTCACTTTAAAAGAACAAATCTAAAGGCGAAGGGAAAAAAATATTTTTCTTCCTCACTCTTAATGTCTGGGCACATCTGGAATTGATTTCGTGTTCACCATTGTGTTCTGTCAATTTAAAGTGATGCTTCTGTGCTGTCCATGGGGAGCAATGATAAATACAATAGGTGCCCCAAGTGCCTTGACACTGCCGAACAGTCAAACCATGGGACCTCACCAATTACGCAGCTGCTTTTCCTTGGCAGACCTGTGTGTTAATTTGTGGTTATGAAACTGTCAGCACAGCTTGTGTTGCAGCACTGACACTAGATCTGTCATGCAGAGACAGCTCCCTCAAAGAGCAAATATCACACTTGTGTTCTTTTAAGTGGCACCTCATGGCATGCCCAGCGCATGGTGAGCTCATACGATAAAACCTGACTATCAGATAGATATTAAAATTAAAAACACAGAGGACTAAGGGGTATCATTGAGCTTATCTCTGTGCAGGGAGAGGGGAAATGAACAATAATATTCAGCTGACCACCCCGACATACTCCTTGCTCTTGTGATGGATCCTGGCAGCATCATGAATACTATAGTAATTGTATTGATGTATAAATACGTGAGAAAAAGAGGAAAGGAGAAAACTAGAGTATCTGTAGGAATGTGGGAGACTCAGATGAGAATGATGAAGGCTATGACTAAAGGAGATTTGGGCTGGAAAGTGCTGAGATGAGAAGGTTAGAGGCACTTTATGGAGTGTGCTCTAGGGATGCAGAGATCATAGGTTTGTGATATGGAATTGTACAATGGACACACCAGCAGTCTCAGTGGAAAAAGGTGTCACTGAAACTAGACAACTAAGAAAGACTGGAAAAAAAAAAATGTAGGACAAAGGTGGGAAGAGAGCAAAAGAGAACAAGAGAAGAATAAAAAATTGGAGAGTTGTGAAACCCGCCTGAAACAGTGGAAGACTGAAATCTGAGAAAGACTTTTCCAAAGTCCTTGTGGAGAAAGGCTATAATGGTCCAAATTGTTAGGCTCTGGAGATAACACAGACAAATTTATTTGGACAAACACTTTGATAGAGATTTATATACTCCTAAAAAATCACCTGATTTTTTCAATGCAACAAGAGTCTCACCAAACCTTCATCCTGATCTATGAAATGTCTCTTCAGTGCTGGGTCAGTCCAGAAGAGTTGTGCTACTGAATCACTTCAAAGGATCTCAAGAAGAGGTGACAATTTAAAGAAAAAATTAAAGAAATGAAATTTCACTAATGAAATTAATTTTCCCTCTTAATTTAATTAAAAACCTTTATTAATAATGATAAATTAACTTTGCATTCAATTCCCACTTAATTATTTATTTTTAACTATGTTTCAAAAAGTCCTCAAAGTGCTTCAGAAAGATAGATGGATCCAGCCCAACAGTCATCCTTGAAGGAACTGTATGGAGGAATTGACTCCATCAGTGTCATCTTGTGTGGACACAAATGCAGACTCAGTCAGACTTGCTGGACACTCAGACAACTGTTAGTTTCTGGACCAAATAATTTTGCTGGATGTCAATGGACCCAAAGAGAAGGAATTTTGATCCCACTCCTCTATTTCCTTCTACAGCGATTTGCACATGAACACGGCTGCCCAAGCAGCACATAGATGGACACGGGAGGGCTGTTGGGGCTGTAGGCTTCAGTGAGAAAGCTCAGGTAATTCAGATGTTTACCTTTCCTCAAGTCGTTTTCTAATACACAGAGTCACCGTAATTCATTTGTAATGATTTGTGGAGAATGAAGTGAGTTCACCCTGTGTTGACAACAAGCTCAATACAAGTGAGCAGTGTGCTGAAGTGGCAAAGAAATACAGATGCTGGGATGCTGGGATGTATCAACAAGGGCCTCACCAGCAGAGATGAAGTTATTATCCCACTTTACTCAGTGCTTGTCAGGCCACACCTGGTATACTGTGTTCAGTTTTGGTCCTCGCTATACAAAAAAGATGTGGACAAACTGGAGAGGGTCCCAATAAGGGCCACAAAGATGATCCAAGGACTGGGAAGCCTGCCATATGAGGAAAGGCTGAGAGAAGTCCAGCTTTGAGAAAAGAAGGCTTAGGAGAGACCTTATTATCATATTCCAGTGTTTGAAGTGTGCCTACTAAGAAGATGGAGACTCCCTTTTTCCAAGGAGTCACATGGAAGAGGGTAATGGGTACAAGCTACTCCTGGGGACATTCCAATTGGATGCAAGAGGAGAATTTTTCACAAGGACAATCAGCCATTGGAATAATCTCTCCAGGGAAGTGGTGGATTCACCAGCACTGGACATTTTTAAGATTCATCTGGACAAAGTGCTGAGCCATCTGATCTAAATCATGCTTTTCCCAAGAAAGGTTGGACCTTATTGTGGCCTTTCAGTACTTAAATGGGGCCATAAGAAAGATGGGGACAGTCTTTTTAACGGGGAGGGGGGGCTGTCATGACAGGACAAGGGGTAACGGTTTTAAACTAAAAGGAGGGGAACCTAATGAAGTTCACCAGGGGCAACTGTAGAGTCCTGTACCTGGGGAGGAATAACCCCATGCACCAGTACAGGTTAGGGGTTGAGCTGCTGGAAAAAGCAGCTCCATGGAGAATGACCTGGGAGTCTGTGAACAACAAGTTAGCCATGTGCAAGCAGTGTACCTTTGTGGCCAAGAAAGTCAGTGGTATCCTGGCATGCATTGCAAGGAGTGTGACCAAGCAGGTCAAGGTCTCCTCCCTCTTTACTCCACCCCAGTGATACTACATCTGGACTCCTGTGTCCCATTCTGGGCTCCCCAGTTTAAGAGAGATAAAGAAGGGACATCTTCTCACATTGTGGGGCATCTCTCCCACAAGGAAAGGCTGAAAACCGTGGTCAGTTTTAGCCTGAAGAAAAGACTGAGAAGGGATTCTTAAAAATATTTTATAAATATCTAAAGGGTGGGTGTCAAGAAGATGGAGCCGGTCTCTATGCCATGGTGCCCAGAGATAGGACAAGGGGCAATGGCACAAACTGGAACATGGGAAGATTCATCTAAACATAAGGAGAAATTTCTTTGCTGTGAAGGTGATGGAGCCCTGGAACAGGCTGCCCAGAGAGGTTGTGGAGTCTCCTTCTCTGGAGACTTTCAAAATCTGCCTGGATGCTTCTAGTGCAACCTGCTCTGGGTGAACCTGCTTTCACCAGATGATCTGAAGAGGTGTCTTTCAACCACTACTGGTCTGTGATTCATTAGCAATAGGACAAGAGGAATTGTGCTTAAGTCACACCAGGGGAGGTTTACATTGCATATTAGGAAGAATTTCTTTACTGATAGAGTGGTCAGGCATTGGAACAGTCTGGCCACGGAGGTGGGGGATTCACCATCCCTGGAGGGTGGTGGATTCACCATCCCTGGAGGTGCTCAAAAAATGTGTGGATGTGGTACTTCAGGACATGGTGTAGTGCTCATGGTAGTGTTGGGTTGGTGGTGGGACTTGATGATCTTAGAGGTCTTTTCCAGCCTTAATGATTCTGTGATTCTCTGTAGAAGAGCATAGATTTAGACTAGATGTAAGGAAGAAACTTTTTACACTTAGGATGTTAAAACACAGGAATGGGTTTCCAAGAGAGGTGGTAAATGCCCCATTCCTGGAAACTTTCAAGGTCAGATTGGATGGATGTCTGAGCAACCTGATTTAGTTAGAGATGCTCCTGCTCATTGGAGGGTGTTTGGACTAGATGACCTTGAAAGGTCCCTTCCAACCCAAACCATTCTATGATTCAATGACCAGACAATCTTTGATATCCATTCCCAACTGGTCTTCTATGATTCTGTGTAGCATGGTGTGGGGAAAGGTGGCAGTGTGGGTTGCACAACCCTGCAGTTACAACCTGCAGCCGAGGCAGCCAGCCATCTTACAGTCAGCTTTGAAAAGCCCACACTGATGAGAGATGAAAAGCAGTTTGCTCAGTTTCTAGTGTTTTTTAATATATTTCTTCTGTTGTTTTTATACTTCTCCTTGGTTGGTCCACCAAGGCTAGAGCTCTCTAGGTAGGAGCCATCTGAAGCATTCAAAGTTCTTGTTCATCCCTCTGCACAATTCCTTGTTCCCAAAGCTCTTTACAACTGCAAAAAAAAAAAAAAAAAAAAGTTATTGAGGTGAAGGGCTTTACATGTAAAGAAGGAGCTAGTAAGGATTTAAAAAGACATATTGAGCATTCTCAAATTCTTGGCTTTTTGACCTGGCTCTCTTCCAGAGCTTCTGGAGGCAGTTTCACTCTTGTCTTGAGCAGATCCAAGTCTGGCTGGCACCCAGAAACATAGTTTTGCTCTCCACATATGACAGGATGATCCTCTCCACTTCTTCCTTTGTGCCAGCTCCAGTTCTGGTTTGACAAGGTGATAAGTCTGTATAGGGATCTTAGTCAAAAGAAAAATTAGCTTTTTTTATCTCTGCAGGGTTATTGTTCACTCAGATCAGCTCCTGAGTCATCAGTTGCAGGGTCTCATGGTCACCACTGTTGGCTTTCAGGAAGGAGAGGGAGTGTGATGTGCACATTGACAAGTACGGAATTGTGGACAGGTCTGAACCCACATGTGCAGACAACAGCTTTGCCTTTGAGGGCTGCTGAGTATTGTGAAACAAATCCTTCTGGAACAGCTGCTTACAGGAATGCTCTGACTCAGTTTTGGCACATTTAACTTCAGGCCTTTACCAAGGCACTTAAGCTAGAAGTGCTCTCTACAGCTAATAGAAAAATAGGTTTATCCAAAGAGCGTTTTGTAGCAGGAGTAGGCTGACAGGCAGATGATTTCTCTCTCTCTGTGTTAACTACCTGGGAAGCCTACCATTACCAGCCTTCTAACACAGACACCTGGTGTAAGGACACAGAGGAATCTCTGGTTAAAAATGAAAGGCTTGCTTTCCTTTAGGACTGTTGTAATTATTTTGAAAGTGACTTGCTGAAGCAGATAGAGGAGAAGAAACTGCATGTAGTCCATCTGTAGTTCAGAGATAAACCAAAATAGTTGGAAATATACATTGTATTTTCAGAAAGGAGACTAGAAGAGACTGTATAGCTCCCATTTATTATGAGGGAAATATATATATAATTCATAGAAAACACTCTTTAGAGAGTTTGAACCCTACCTTTCTTCTTTACTGTACTAAATGCCTATGGTACAAAGCTGTATGTAATGACATCCCTGCCAACACACCTGCCCCTGTTTTGTATTACAAAGTATCCACCAATTGGGTCTATCAGGGTTACCAAGATAAACTCAACCTTGTTCCTGGAAGTCAAGCTGGGCTCTCCCTGTTGCTGTTGGCAACAAAGATTACAGAGGCCACACTCTGGGTTCAGCTGTACTCAACTTGCTTTCTTCATGGGAGTTACACGGTATAGCTGCAGGCAGAATCTGACTTGGTAATTGCAGCATAAATTCTGTTTATGTTGCACAAAATGGAGCACGATTCAGAATTGTCTCTTTTAACTGCATTGGAGCATCAGGATAACAGGAACAAAAACCAATAAAAAAAATTTAGTTACTGGAGTAAGCAGATGACTCCAACTATATTTGGTAAGTAGAATTGTTCAATAAGAAATTGCCATATTTGCCTGCCTTCTTTTTGAGGCAGAAACACTTAATTTTTTTTTCATTTAGAGTTTCTCCAATACCATTTAAACTATGAGGTGGGTTCCACGCTGTTCTGTTGCAAGAAAGAGTACAGTGTTTGCTATCATCAGTCCCTAATGCGAAAAGCAATGAAATAAATTGATTATTTCTTCAGAGTAATTTGAAAGATTTGGAAGCTTCTTTAATGCAAGTGACACTCACCTATGCTGTAGCTAGTTTTTGGCTTTTCAGGTAAGAAAACGAAATGTATTTATCAGTTAATACTCTTGTAAGTCCAATGCAGCAGTGAGCACATGTTTGAGCAGCTACACCTGGCTGTGAGCTATTTTCTGCCCCTGCCTTTGTAATGAACATGCTATTGCCTGAGCTGATACAAGTTCTTCTGGCACGTCAGCTGCCTCTAAGGGCACTCAGCATTGCCAGGGTCATTTAAAAACTCTGCAAGTTAAACCACGAGAAGCATGCAAGCTCCGGGCTGTTTGTGCGTTTGTGCTGTCTGGTTGATAGCTGGCAAACCCTGACAGCGTGTGCCAGCTCGGGCTCATTTCCATTCTGGTTCTGCACCAGCCTGTCTCTGGGCTTCACTGAAGCCATTCCTCATTTGCACTTGACAGAGAACAGAATTAAGACTGTTATTCCAGACAACCTTAAATGAGTGATTGATAAAGACTAAGTGTCTGGCAATGAGAAATAGACCCTCTTTACATTAGTTCATTTGTTTGAATCAAAGTTGGTAATGGCAGAAAGTCACTGCTGTTTGATAGCTGTTCATTAGTTGCCTTTAAATTAGACAAGTTTCAGCTGTCTTCTGCCCTGTTTGAGCTGTAGAGCACAGCCTTCTTAGGGAACGTCCTTGATTTGGGAGTTGTGTATTGTGAAGGCAGTAAAGTTATTGGGCCAATATTGAGGAAAAACGTGACCTAATTATTCCTGCAGCATCATACATGTTTTTTTCTGGGGGATAACCTTCTTAGCTTGACCCGTCACTGGATGGAAAAGATAACCCCAGGCCATCCATCCGCCTGTCAGGATGGCAGGGGACTTCAGTGACAGTGACCTTTGATTCCTGAACCTTTTCTCCAAAATGAGAATAGCTAGACTTTTGTGTAGGCAGATGCTGGGCTGTTAGCAGGGACAGACTCGAGGAAAGCAGCATGGACTAGATGACCTCCAGAGGTCCTTCCAATCTCAGTGATGCTGTGAATAAAAAGGATAAGGAACAAAATGTTTAGGCTTTATTTTTTTCCCCAAATGCAACAATGATCACCCTTAGGGCTACCTCATTTGCACAGGACGCAGTTGCAGGATCTCAGCAGAAAGCAGGGCACCTTCTAATCATTATGTAAAAGGCAAAATCTGAAGTCTTTAGTTAAGCACTTGGATAAACTTGCTGATGCTAAATGTACAGGGCTTTCTGCTCTAGAATGCATAATGTGCTTAATGAAATCAGAAGATATTCAGCTTTCCCAGGAATGGCAAGGGTTATAAATGGGTTTTTGATGGACTCTCCAGCTAAATGGTAAATAAATAGGGATTTAAATACATATGCTTTAAAGAACCTTGTACTGTTTTGTTTTTGCATTATCTGATGTCCTTCAATAGTATTACAACTGATCTTGTGGTGAAAAGTCATCTCTGCAAACATCATAACTGAAAGTCAGGAAACAAATGCTAGGGAAAAGGTTTCCAACATATAAGTAGTGCAGGGATGTCAATAAAATTCACATTTTTAATCTTTGAATACTTATATATGTATGCATTTATACATGAATGTGCACAAATAAAGGTAATAGTTTGAATATATCTGAATCCATGCATTTTTATAGGTCTGTTCAAAGAATGTATGCTAGATAACATAGAACTCCATCTGACAGTGAAGTCTTATGCAGAATTTTGAATTGCAAAGACTCCAATGGAGAACTATTTAGCAGGATTTTGCTGGATTTGGGGTCTTCCGTTCTGTGCTCAGTTAATGGAAATCAGCAGTTCTGTTGGCTTCAATACTTTATGCCACTTGAGGGTATGTTTCTTTAAGCATTTCTACAACTTTGTATAGTTTGGTAATACTTTTTTCCTCGTCTGAATGTTAAACATGAGGGTTTTACCATTATATTGTGCATTCTTCCAACCGCTGCCAAAAAGCAACAGCCTTTCTTTAACTTACTGATAAACCAAATAAAAGAATATGATTTTAAATGTAAAGAATTGAAATTTCCTGAATAATTTACTAATCATAATCAGAAATTATTCTTCAACCATGAGATCTGAAATATTTCTCCTCCCTTCCATAAATGAGAGACTCTCCACACAGTGTATTATTAATTTTCCCCTGAATGTTGATTTAAAGACCTTTTCTTGAAGAGTACACTAACAGATTTTTTGATCTGCTCAGAAAACTGACTAAAGAAAAGAAAATGTAACAATGAAACCATGCACAATCTTTAGAAAAACTATATTAAATTATTAATTTATGGACTAGAAGCAGATTTTCAGAAAGCCTAAAAAAAATCAGCATTAGGGGCTTTGTAAACTAGAAAAAAGTACTTCCCAAAACGGGCTGTCTGAAGGTGATATTAACATATGAGGGTTGGGTATTATAAAAAATATTTATTTATTTAAACTATGTTGTGTGAATTATTTTTGAAAGAAGCTGAGAAATCTGCCTGTGGCTCACCATTTTTTGTTTCTGTTCAGTCTTCATAGTATTAATTTTCCCCTAATAGCTGTCTCTTAAACTGATAAATATTTGGGAAGAGAAGTCTTTATTTTCCTTCAAAGTCAAATATCAAAATGCCTTTTGCTCAGGGGATGTGTTGGCTATAGAAAATAGTAAGCCTGAGATGTACTTCTCTGCATCTTATTTTGTTCATCTGGAGAAAAAAAAAATACGCTTTCCTAAGATTGAAACTGTCATTAAAAGAGAGAAAAACAGGTAAAAATAGTTTAAAATTAATAATATAATGGTAAAACTGGGCTTGTTTTTGTAGCTTGAAAATTGGTATCTTGTCAAAATTAAGAAGATGAAATCTAATAAAATAGTCTACTTTTTCCTAGAATATGATGGCCATTAAGTATTCAACATACTGTTAGGTATCAACAAAATATTGAAATAGTTTTCAAACTCAATATTGCTTCTATGCACAAAAGGCAGAAAAATAATGTATCTTCAGCTTCAGGCATAGTTGCAAAGTCTTGGTAGGAAAGATTCAGGCATACAGTTGGATATCCTAACAGGAGTAATCAGCCATGGTTACAGCAAAAAAGCAGATACCTAATGAAATTTTTGTAATATAGACTGGGATTTATCGTATATAATGTTTGCTATTTAAAAAAAAAAAAAAGTCCCTTAGTTTCCTGTGTCTAATTATTTTCAGTTATTTCAGATGTGAAGGATGTGGAGTTATTCTGCTTCCCATCCAGCTGCCTGCCCAGAAGGGAAGGGCTCTCCTGTAGGTCTGGGAAAATTTACGAGCCTGGTGAGGAAGCTCTGAACATCTATGGGCATCACAGATTCTCTCCAAATCACCTCTTCTCTTACATCTGCCAAAGACAAAGGAACAGGCTAAATGGACCAGCTGAATTAAACGCAAGGTTTGGTCCTGGTTTGGGTTAGAACAGAACTAATTCTGTTCAATGATTTTACTTTCAGCTCAGTCTCTTCTAACTGCACTTTCTGAAGTTAGCAGCATATCTTCACAGACAGTGTCTGCTCTAGCAGTGATAACACTCAGTGTTTAGGGTCACTACCAAGGAATAATACGCAGACCAAGGTCACTGCTGAATCTTGTGTACCATATTGGGGGATGCAGAAAGTAAAAGACCACACCTGCAGGACGGGAGTGGACAGGACAGGTGACTGTAAATTGACCAATGAAGTGTTCCATCCTATATACATCATATTCAGTGTAAAGCTGAGAGATCACAAAGGTAAATCTCTCTTCTTCAATGACTGGCATCCAAAGAAGACTCTGTCCATTCTGCCTTCAATCCCTATCTGTGTGTTCCTGAACCCAGTCCCAGAATCCAGCTCCTGAATCCAGTTCCCATTGCCCACTGAGTCCAGTCTGTCACTGTCCCCATGGCCTGCTCCACAGCATCAATGGTGATGGTGATGTAAGTGCCTTTGTGGGAGATGTTTGGTTTGATACTAGTTTTGTATATATTTGTATATATTCCATTTTATTTATATTGTTTTTCAAGCTGTTTTACTTTTCTAATCTATAAGTCTCTCTCACGTATTCCCTCTCTCTTCCCCGTTGGAAGAACAACTGCTATAGGCCTGGGGTCAGCCCTGATGCTGACCTCTGACAGGTATTCAGGCTAAACGATTTTTCTAGGCTTAATTGGGAAGGTGTAAAGAAGCACCTCCTTCTTGTATGTACGCTGCTATTTCAGATGTTCCTGCCAAGATAGCATGATTTCAGCTCTGGAAGTGCCTATCTTGTCCCACTGACCATGAAGAAACAGAGGTGACTCACATTACCTAACTTTTAAATGGCTAGAGTTGTGTAGGAATAGAAATGTTTAATTATGGCTCTCTCTGTTCATCTGTAATAGCATTCAGGAAGCTGGTTTGAGAATAGAAGTGGTTTCACTGAAGTATGACCAGAAGCAAAACCTGAAACCAGTCAAGAATCTGGAAGCATCTGGTTAATTTTAGCAAACTTAGCGGGGTTAATTGAAGGAGGACCTGGACTCTACTCCTGATCCGCAAAGAGCATTATAAATGGATGTCAAATGCTAGCAGAGCAAGTATTCATTAAGGCAGTTGAAATTTTATAGGAAATTTTTTTTGGGTGCAAAAATTTGCTTTAAGATAGATCCATTTTTGTGGGAAAGGAGGTAATAGCTATGGAATTTCGACCTTAATTTAATAAGCTTTTTAGATTGTTATTTGCTAACAGAAAGTAAACATTTCCTGGTGAGTGTTCTGAGTGGGAATAAGTAAAGAAAAAAAGAAAAGGAATGCAGCAATTAGCAGTTAACATAACGCAAAATATGTTCAAGAAAGGTAGGGTGGGGCCCAGTGTTTTACCTCTGCACTTTTATTCAGCACATCATATACAAATGTTTCTGTCATATAATGTAAAAACAAACAAAAAAATTGATTTAATCAGAACCCCTATAAATTGTAGAGCAATTACATAATGAAAGTTATTCATGAATCTGCAAAGAAAGTTTTGTACAAGAAAATGACAGATGCAGCTTTTTGAAGTTTTTTTTTTCAAGTTCTATGGTTTATTTTTGAAATTGTTCTTGGCACAGTAAAATATTTCTGAAGACCATGAAAGAGTTTAAAATAAAAGAATCGGACAGATTTGCTGATAATTTCCAAGTCTAAATTGAGCAGTAATCTTGTGATTGGAACCCTATCATCTTATGTACAAACAACAGGTGGTGAGAGATAGTAAGTTCTTCAATTAGAAATAACATCTCTCTTCCCTTCCCTACAATTTTACAGATATTCTCAAGCAGTCAGTTAAGTCTGTAAGCTAAAGTGGTATAAGAATTGTATGCCAGAACAGATAAATGGTCCATCTAGTCTGGCATCCTGTCTCTGACAATGTCTCATGCCAGATGTTTCACAGGAAGGTAAAATGCCCACATAATGCACCTGATTGTGTAATATTATACCATGAAATGAAAACTCTGTCCCCAGCTGGTGATCATCTTATGTCTGAAATAAAGGCTGTTTGCCCTATAATTTTTAGCCTAGTTAGCGTAATTACAAGGCATATTCTTGTTCGTATAAATGCCTAATCATTTTTTAATCTTACTAAACTAATTTTGCCTCTTAGAGCCTAATATCTTCTTTCAAGTTCTTCTGCCTTGTCAAGTGTGCATATTTGCTGACTGTGCTCCAATGGGCTGCAGCAGCATGGTGCAGCTGGCTTGGATGCCCCACTTCCCAAAAAAACACTGCCATGCTGCCCCAGAGCCAGCACTGCTGGTGGTGCTGACACTGAAATCCACACGCAGGCATCCACTGCAGTATCTTTCCACTGCATCCATGCCCCACATTCTGCCCTCTTCCTTCCAGGTTCCCAAGACCTCACGTGCATTAAGGCAACACAGGGACTGCAGTTGCCTCTGAAGACTGAACTGGAGGAGTAGAGGTATTTGATGAGTCTTTTCCTCTCTCCTAGCTGTCATCAGTTAAGCAGGATTTGGCAGATAGGGTAAAATGAACAAAGTAAATAATTAAAAAAAACCCTGACAGTCATTTGGAGAAATTATAATTTGATTTCATCATTCTGTGTTTTCTTGCGGGGCTCATCACAGAATATCTGTAGGCTTCTTGAAGGTCAAGATACTTCTTAAAGGTGGACCAATGAAGAAAGTGGATTAAATCTAATTTTTGTGCTTCATTGCTGTTTTTTAATAAGCTCAAAGTCCCCCGGAGGTCATGTACCTCCTCAGCAGGTGCTCAACAGGCACTGGTGTGAAATCCATGACACTTCTAAACAGAAATGAAAGGCAAAAGTCCTACTGAGTTAACTGAGCTTCATGTTCCTCCTCAAACTCTCAAAATGCCATGAAGGAATTAGTTAGGTACAAAAGTAATATTGGATAAATACCACATAATCAAAGGATAATTCTTGTTGGAAGGGACCTCAGGAGGTCTCTAATCTAACCTCCTGCTCACAGCAGGGTCAGCTATGAAGTCAGGCAAGGTTACTCTGGGTTTTATACAATCAGAAGTTGAAAACTACTAAGGCAGGAGACTACATGACCTCTCTTGGCAACCTCTTCCACTTCTTGACTGTCCTTGCAGGCAAAGTTTTCCTTATATCCAGTCTGAACTACTCTTCTTCCAACTTAGATCCCCCAAACTCATCTCCACAGTATTGTAACCAGCACATAGAACAGGAAAGACTATCCTTAGTGCCACTCAAAAGGCAGATGCTAGGCATCTAGGTCAGGTCCGCAGCAGTGGAGAAAGGTGAAAGCCCTAAGAGGGCTATATAGACTCTGGCAAACAGCATCTGCTGTAGGAGGAACAAGGCACCCTCTGGAGATTTCTGTCTTTCACCATTGTTAATAGAGTTAGCCTAGATGTCATCAGCCTTGCTATTCATCAGATGAGTTTTTTGGCTGGGTTGAGATGAATCCCATCCTTAGAGAGGGTAATGGTTTGGAGCACTTGGAAACCCCTTTAGCCGAATTGGTGCAGATGACTACAGCATTCAGACATTCATGAGAGGAGGAGAAGTCTGATTGTCACAGAAGATTTAGAGAACCAGGGGTTGTATTGATTCCTATTGCTGAGCTGTTCCAACAAAGCTGATTTTTAATCCCAGTATGAAAAGTGCGTTTATTGGTTTTTAAATAGAATGTTCCAGTGCTAATGAACTCATCAATATAAAAATATATTGACTCTCGTTGCAATCAGTTGGTTTTATTAAACAAGCATTTGTCTCTCCTTAAATCCATTATATTTTCTGCATGTATCAGCGTGAATGAATACAGTAAATAGCAACCTGTACATAGCAAATGTGTATAGAAACAGCAACCTAAAAATATATTTTCATTAGAACAGCTATACATAATTTAATTACACGCAAGTTAGCAGAGTAAAAAACAACAGTGAAACATTGCTTTTTTTTTTCATTTTTTTTTTAACTTTAATGAAGTCTGGTAAATTATTGGCTGCTCTGAATCTGGTATACTTACTGCTTTGCAAGCATTGAAAATAGTCATGAAATGAAAATGTTTCTTGATGTCAGCAGAGGTTTATTACTTCATTTCTGTGACATTAGTTACATAAAAAAGCAAAAAGCTCACTTCTAGTAAGTTTGAAACTTGCATGGCATCAAAGCCGATTTGACTTAAACATATGCAGGGATTGTAGATGAATAATTCAGAAGTGCCCCTAATTTGTCATTAACAGATGAAAAATGTCTATCAAATCAAGTTTCTCTTACCTGCTGCTATAAAGTATCACATTGTAGGTCATGATGTGTCATGTCATGATGGTGATGTCTCTGATTACAAGGAATGCTCATGATTATCTAGGTGAACTAGGATGTGAAATGCCAGTCTCAGAGGTCTCTTCTCCTAGACCCCATCTCCCAGTGGAAAACTGCTCAAAACAGGGACTTCTCAGCAGACAATAAAGACCTTTCTTGTTAAAATACTGGAACCAACCTTACCCCTTTAAAACTGCTATAGTTAAAAAACTTATCAGCTTTTTTTGTCTGAAATTTAATTTTTACCTGGGTGCTTTTGGTTGCCCATAAGGAAAACAATATTATCAAAAGAAACTTTTAATTATGTATTGTAAATATATAAATTATATAAAATAGCATATACATGGACTGGTTTTGAGTGTATAATTTTTCATTAAAATATTATTCAATAGAAAAAAATGTAAACAACAGCACCTATGAAAGGAATAATCTCCACCTACTAAAAATGTGGTTTTCATTATAGTCGTGCTTTACAATATTCCTTTCGATAGACGTGTATTCCCATCAGGTAAAGCAATACCATCCATCTGAAATGTATTATTTTATTTCTCTTCCATATTTTCATAAGACGCCACAAATATTTTTATTGTTGCCTACAGTTCACTGATTTGTTAGCTAGTTCCTGTGTAGCTTTTTGTCACAAAAGCAATTATTCCTTCTGATTTTCAGTATCTGAGGGCTTTCTAAAAATTACAGTAAAACATTTGTAAATTATATTAATCAAGTCTCTGGGATTTATGTTTGTATTTGTGGGGTAAGCATGTGTGTGTGAATGTGTGTCTATGTGTGAATGAAACCCAACTGGTGTGCTCTGAAAGTCAGATATCTAACAAACGTAAGCAAATTTTGAACCCACTTAATTTTGTACATGAAATATCTATTTCTATATGTACTTTTCCCAATTTATTTTCCAAGGAAAAAAATTACAAAGTAGCCCCTGGAACTTCATGTGCAGATTTCTGATGTATGCTCTAATATAAAGCCAGATTTTGAGCCTATTTGCATGTACTGTAGTCACAGACAGTGATGGGTAAATCTGTGATACTTATGGAAAATGAGGGAAACCACTGGTTCTTCAGCACCTTCTGCTAGAGAGTATTAGCTGCACTGAGCACTCCTAGAAAAGCTATTACAGCCCTTGTATACTCCATGGTAAATCTTCTTCTGAATTAAAAAAAAAAAAAGCTGTGGAAAGTCTCTTTAAATGAGTGTTTGATTCATTGCCAATTTAAACTTCAAGAGAAAAGGCAATTCTTTTTCCATCAGTAGAGGACAGAAAGCCTTTTTTCTCAGGCCAGAAAAAGAAATGTTTTCCTCTGGTTTTGGTGTATAGAGAGGTGCTGCATTTCCATTTGCTTTAATTTCTATTAATTTTTCTTTAAACCACTTTTCACAAACGTACGGCATTCTTCGGTACCCAGCAAGTCAAAGATGTCATAGCTCCACTGACATCAATAGGGTAAGCAGATTTGCATCAGCTCAGAACATAGCCAAAAAGGCAAAAATCAATAGTGAATCAGACCCTTTATTATTTTTTTAATCTGTGGTATCAGTCATGTGTTACAAGATAATGTCCAGTTATTTCTTTTCTAAGATCAAACTTCAATATGGACACTCAGTTCAACACCAAAAATTGTTATGGGAGGCCTTGAGGTCCTTCACCTCAACCTTTCTGAAATACAAGTTTAATTGAAAGGTAGCAGTGCTGACCTTCTTTCATGTGCTTCATTTTACATTGCAATGCCTTGTTCTCTTTTATTGGGATGTCAAATCGAGTATGTCTGGAGATTTCCCCATGTGGTGCTTTCAAAGCCTATAATTTAAACTTCCTCATTTTTCACCTGAGATGAAACGGTTTTAATTCTCCTGGATACTGTAAGTAAAATTTCCTAAAACCTGTCAAACTTCATGTGATGATCCAAGCTTCTAGAAACTACAGATTTAAGTTCAAAAGATGAACTCTGTGGTGCCACTGAAATAGAAGGTTATCTTCAGGAAGGGAATGGGACCATTCTGGGCTTGAAGAAAACCATTACTAAACAAAACATAAAGGGAAATCTTCCTTGTACTGTTCTCTCTTCAGTCATCCTTTTTTTCTGTGATGTCTTTTGTCTCAACTGGATATGGACCAGCTACAAGGGAAGGTAGCTTTTTTCTCAGAATGTAAGGATTCCAGTAGAAGCAATGGTGCATATAAAATGCATGAAGTTATAGAGGAAATATCTTTTGTGAAAACTACATTTAAAATGGGAATAAAAAAATCTTAATTAAAAAGATGAGTCACTGCCCACTTCTGGTAACTGCACCATCAATGATGGTAATAATAAATCTATTAAGAATGTAAATTTAAATTATTTAGATTACTTCAGATAATTGGAAATAAAGAGGGTGACATAATGAAAATAAGGACTGACATATTCCCCAGACTGGATCATGTCCCTGCAGACGTGCTGAAGGCAGAGAGCACGTCCTGTGGTGTCTGACCTTGTGTCATATTTTAGGAAATACTCCCTCAAAAATGTCCAAAGACAGATGCATAATTTCCAGTGAAGGATGATAATAGAGATAGTGAGGACATCAGGGTTATTCCTTTCTTTTGAATATCAGATGAGGCATTTGCAATAGTAATATCAATAAGGATCAAAGAAGCAAGTGAGAAAGGTCTGGTGGATGGGTGTGGTTTTATTTAATTCATGCTAAAGGAAATTATAGCAAAGTGATTGGAATATCAAAGGCTAATAGAAGCATATTTCATCAATTCTGTAAAGTATTGATTGGGAAGAGCACAGAGCCTATGCCTGAGAATATATAATGAAGTTGTAGTCTAGCTAAAATGTAAATTAATAGCAAGAGTGTCATCTTTATTGTCAGCAAATACTCAGGCTTCATTACTAGAGGAGGGCAAAAAGAGGAAATTACCCTGTCATGTATTTTTTGAATTAGATGTGGAACCAGATATTGAATAACCTAGCTGCCTGTAACAGGATGAAAATAGAGTAGACAGGGGATAGATCACATAGGATGCACCACCTGGATTTTGCTGGTGGTGTCATGTATCTGCTAAAAAGACAGGTACCTAAAGAAGATGGAGAAGGCTGAATGGTTGGCTACTCTTAACGGTTATTGAAGGTCAGAGAGAAGGAGTTCAAAGTGACAAGACTAGAGATAAAAGCTGCAAATATGGGCTTGAAACAAGCAAAAAAATATGCTTTAGAAACCATAGCTTCTGTGATATAGTTGAAGAGTGCTTGTGTGGGTTAGAAGCTTACAGAGTTAAGAGTAGAGCAACATTTTTTTAGGTTCTGTAAAATCTGGAAATTTGGCAACATCAGTGTAAAAATAAAGATGAAAATATGTAACATGGTGAATTTTGAAGTGCTGTAGAAATAGATTGTGAGCTGAAAAGATGCTTACAAGCTATAGAAAAATGTTTCATCATGGACTGAAAGATCACAAAAGTGAATTGAGAAGGCATCTTTTTCAAATCTGAAAAGGAGAAAGAGGAGTAAAGAAGCAATTATTTCTCATGGCACTAAATTATGAATGAATGAGAAGGTCACGTGGGAAAGACAAGGATATAAAGATCTCAAAGGATCTCTTTCAAAGATATTCTATAATAGACTATTTAGAAGCAGAGCATTCTTCAGATTGTATGAGGGAGTGGAGCAGGGTGACATTTCTACATAAGGGCTCACTGTGGACCAAGCAAGGATCATCCCCATGCTGGACTTCCTCTCACTGAGCTGTGGCATGGAAGGACACAGCAAAGGTCTGTTTGAAATTGGTAATGGTGACCTAGTAGAGAAAAAAAAAAAAAAGAATAATTTGTGAGCATTTCAGTAAGAAACTGGTGGGACCTGCTGGCATTGGATCCAGCTCCCATCTTGTTATAAGTCTTGGCAGATAAGTTCTGTGTCTGAGCAATGAACCCCCTGTGTCCTAAGATGACACTACAACTTAGGAGCATGGCACCTGTACCCATCAGGTCCATGGGTTTTGCTTCATGTAGCAAGAAGCAGCAGCTGGTTATAGCTAGTTTCATAATCAGTAAAATGTCCAGCCATGAGAGGTCAGCTCCCTTTACATCTGCACCTCATTTAATTTGTTTGGAGGGCATAAGTAGCAATTAGCAAGTTCTAAGTTTTCTAACCTTTACAAATAAATATAATGCTTGCCTGCCTGGCATTCTGTTCCTTTTTTGCTGCAGTTTTTACAAACATGTAATTCACTATCTTTCCGTATAATTTATCAATAACCTCTCAGAAAATTATAAAAATGTCCCCCTTTATAAATTAATATATCACAGCAGCTTGATTAGCTATTTTTTGCTGGAGTTCTTTTCACACAATTGGTTTTACGGTTCCTCGAAAATAATATTTTTGCATGCAGTGTTTTGTCCTTTACTTTTTGAAACATGAACAACTTGTTTTCCTGAAATTATTTGATTATATTTTATGTAATTTATTTTAGCTACACCAACGTCTGTGAAGCATTTAGGCAGAAACATGAGGCAGAATTGAAATCCCACTTATAAACTCTGACTTATTTTTTCTTTATAAACTCTGACTTTATTTTTAGCCATGGGTTCAGTTCTTCCTTCCACTATTATTTGTTGTAATTTTGACGGGAACGTGCAGATGTTTACATTACTGAAATGTACTGGGAAACAAGGGTTCGAGTGATGTCACCTATTCTACTGCAATTAGATTTGATCCTCTTGTATTCTGATTTTTTGTCAAAATCAGATCTACTTATATCTAAAAGACTGTAAACTACTTCTAGTTAGCTAGAAGAGAGTAGTGACTGAGTGTCTATTTTTTGCTGTAGGCTGCAACTTCACACTAATAAGTCATACACGAAGGAAATGTCATATTCAATGAAATCAGAATGTTCCTCTGTGATTGCTGCAGAATGATGAGCCCAGCTGAATGAGATACTCCAAGAAAAAAGATCCAATTGCAAAAGCTGTTTTCCTTCTGAACATAAACCTGGGCACCTTCTTAATCTGATTTATCCCACTACAAAGAAGAAGCTCTTTGGACTTACTTTTTTCCCCTCTTCACTATGTTGGATTTATTACATCATCTTGTGTCAAGAATGGGGACTGCATGAGGAATCTGGGATGACTTTGTTCTCCAGTGACAGAAAAGATTTTATTTTCATTCTGTCACTGCCACTGACTTCCTGCAAGACCTTAAACAATCTAAGATTACAGAAATCCTTTGTGTCTTGGCTTTGAAATGATTCTTATTTGATAGTGATTCATGTTCATTCTTTTAAGAGTTCTTGGGTTATATTGATGGATTGTTGGTCTAGCTTTATAACTTCTGTGTTAACTGCATGAGGGGTTTTAGATCAAAGGTCCCTTTGTCAAAATCCCTTAAGGTGAGATGCAGCAAAGGGAATACTGGTGACTTGCTTAGGAAAATGGAAATAAATGAAAGATGCTTAACACCTAATAGGGAAGAAATGGGAAAATTCTGCTAGCTTAATATTTGCAAACATTTCTGGAGGCAACTGGATTCTCAGCATTTTGGAAATCAACTTTTTGCATACATTTCCTAGTTGCAAATTTAGGAATATAACTTCATGACTCTGTGAAAATTCTTGCTGAGACTTTGGTATGAAGCTAGCACACTAGAATGGAGCTTGGACACTGGCATTTACCAGACACTCCAGCCCTAGATTTCGGTATCTTCTTGATTGAAATACAGTGTGCAAACAGCAGCAGAAACACCTCCCTCATGGCAACATACCAACAGTGATGTGTAAATGAATGGTTGTGTTCATTGCGTCTCATAATTGTCACCCACTGTGGAGTGGAAGTTTTTGTCTAAAGCTTCCTAAATGTGTGGTAGATTGCTATATGCTGTCCCTTCCCTGCTCAGCTCATGGCCTAAGGAACTCTAGACTTGTCTCGATATTACAAATTTTCAAAGTCATCAAATTCATCTTTGCCTTGCAGAGGAAAGAAAGAGGAAAGCAGTTACGTCTCTGCTGTTTTGTTTCAAAGATCCTCCGGAGTTAAACTTATCCTGGTAGCTACAATAACCTTTCATCCTTTATATATAACCATTCATCTACCTACTGTCCACTATTAATTTTTATGTATTTACCATCAGCTCTCACAATTGATGTCTGTTTTTTAAGGTTAGATTTTGTGGTTCTTTCCTCTGTTCATATTCCTTGCAGAGGAACAGTAATGAAGATGATGTTTCATCTAGCTTGGAGGTGTTGCTGAGGTTAAGTAGGCCTATGCCCAACATCAAAACTACTTCCATAAAGAAAAAAGAACTTGAGTTGTTGTCATGGGAGACTCCTTTCTGAACAGAAGGTTCCAATATGCAGACTGGACCTGTTTCTTAGGGAAATCTTCTCCGTCCTTGGAGTCTGGGTTAAAGATGCAAAGATAACACTTCCTAAACCTGTTAGGCCCTCAGATTATTATCCATTACTTATTTTTCAGGTAGGCAGTGATGATGTCGCAACACAAAATCTCAGGGCAATCAAAAGAGACTTCAGGGCCTTGGAACTACTGGTTAAGTGAGCACAGGTAGTGTTCTCTTCTATGCTTCCAGTTGCAGGGATTGACAAAGGATGAAACAAGAGCGAGGTAAGTGTGAGAAGGCATTTCACATTTACATTTTTCTAGCTCCTGTTGTCCCATGTGCCATTCTGCTGAAGAATTTTGTGTGTTGGAAAGGATTCAGGTTCAGCAAAAAAATGTTTCTTTAGCCCTATTTTAAACCTGAAAGGTTATTCTAATTCAATTAGTAGTATGCAGGACAGATTAAAGAGCCAGGGAAGTACTACATGCATAAAAATAGTATTCTCTAGCCTGGAAACACATAAACAAGACTTAGAATCATAGATTTTTTTTTTTTTTTCTTTCTCTGCCAAGGACTAGGAGTACCAGGAAATGGCACAGTGAATTGAAGAACATATTACAGACAGGCTACATATGTTACTCTCTGGTACTTTTGATTAGCCTTTTCTCACAATAGATGAGTGACCTTAGTTGGTCTCCCCAGCCAGAATGAAATCCTTTGTGAATTCTGGTGGGATTTGAAAGCTTCACAGAGAAGTTCAGAGTCTAGCTATTTTGACTTTTCTGTGCATTTCTTAAAATCTTTCTTGCTTAAAGTGGAAATACCCATTAGGTCCATTCTCATATCTGACGTGCATTGTTGTTCTCATTTGCTTCCAATGTCTGTTCCATTTTGTCTTCCTCTGTCCATGTTGTTCATGTGTACTTTTGGTTTGCAGAAAGTGATTGTGTTCAGAAACCAGCAAAGATGAGGACTCCTAGTCCTTTTCAGGAAAATAACTCTTCACAATGGTGATCCTATTTTTTCCTATGCAGTTTCTGCCCTGTTTCATTGGTAAACTAGGCAGGTTTTCTTAGAGTAATTTGCCTATTTTTGTAACAGTTGGTTTCTGAAAGGATCTGTTTAAGAATTTATAAGGACACTTGCAAATCTTCAATTTTCAAATTGTCTTGTACTGCAGTTTTATTATTTTGTATGTACTCATCTTAGAAGTGTCCTTTGTTTCTAAAGCTGAGGTTCATCACAGTTCTGAAGGAGGTGCCCTGCATTGCTCTAGCCTTGCACTGCTCTTGCCTTTGGTAAAAGATGTTTGCCTTTTTTTTTTTTTTTTTAAATAAATTAGACACCTTCCATTTCCAGTGCTGTCAAACTTGTACCTTTTATGGTCTTATATGTAAATCAAAAATTAAAGGAATCTTTCTGCAGATGGAATAATTGCACATATGGTAAATGTGCCTGGTAAATAAGGCAGTTGCTTGGAGAAGTGATTACCTTTGACTGTCAGATTCTTTCCCTGTTGCTGAAATTAGAGACTTCAGAAAGTTTCTGAAAGAATTAAATCTAAGTATTGCTTTCCATATTAGTTTTCTTTTCCCCAGTGTATTATTGTTAAATATCTAGGTCTTTGAAATCTCTATAGCAGGTAAAAAGGAGAGGAGAGACATTACATGCTTTTAAAAAAATTATATAATTCTAATCTAGATATACTGGAAATGGCACCAGTGTTGCTGAAGACTGTTTGATTATTACTATGGATTATTGCTATTTGTAGCCTTAGTGGGAGAGAGTGATGGGATTATCATCCCCTGGCATAATAAGGTCCACACTGCTGTGGATAACTCAACAGCACCTGGCTCAAACTGTGGAGCAAAGGGTGACTGCTTGCTTCCAGAGGTTTCACCACTCACAAATGGCTCATTTGAGATGCAGTCTTACAGAAAACTAAAGGAAGAGTCCTTTATTTGACAACTATCCATCTTGAACTGAGTGACTTCTCGTGGCAAGTTTCTGCCCTGGTACTTATTCCATGTGCTTTCCCCTGGAACGTGTTGAGACCAGGGATGCTGGCTCTGGCTCCGGGTATGTGAGCTGCCTGTCTGCATATTAAAAATGGAAAACTGCACTGTGGAAAACACTACAAATTGATGCCTTCATCTTATGGAGAACAGGGGAAATGAGGCAATTTGCTGTGAATCCATTTAAGCTTCAGCTTCAGGGTCATGGTCTCACCTTTTGCTTTTGGCTCCCTGGGGTCTCACACTTGCCTGTTTACAGCTAATATAGTGCTGTGTTAAGTGTTTGCTTTTCTTCAGCAGTGTCTGCATTTCAGTGACACGTGAAACGATCCTGACAGTATGGGTTTAATACATACAGGCACTTGTAATCAGAGCTAGAGTGTAAGAGTTTGGTGGGCTCATTCAGTTGTGCTATGCTGAATACAGAGGAAATGGTTTCCACTAACATGTACTAGAAAGGTATATTTTCCCAGCTTTTACCCTTTCAGATACTTGATTTGAGTATTCAGGGTTATGGTTTATAATATTAACTAATACTGTAGCATAGCTGGTTGTATAGAATATTTGTCATCCTTGGATCCAAGTGGAAAATTGTATTATTTCAGGATTAACACTTCTCATTGCTGCAGCTGAAGGACAAAGAAGTTTACGTCCTTCGAACCAACACTGTGAGTTTGCTTACTCCTTTACTTACCACTGAACCCTTTACCATGTTTACTTAAAGGACTGCTTGAAATACATTTTCAAGATGAATGTATGATCCTTGCATGGCAATTGTGTTAGTCTCCAGTTTGAATAGAAAAGACCATCCACATTGTCTACTTTACGTCGTCTGTATTTTGCCATGTGTTTGCAGGTGGAGTAATTGTAATGCAGTTGTCTGTATTATGCAACTATGTTTTCTGTAGTATGCGATAAAAAAGAGATCCAAGGACAGCATTTTTGCAATCATACTATAATAATGATTCAGTCCAAACAAAATAAAAGAAAATTCATTTGGGTATGCATGTTTGGCATTTTTACCTTGATCTGTATGTACACTACTCAGGTCTTAGACATGCATCTTCTGACAGCTCTGAGGATACAATATGGCAGATGAAAGCACAACACAGATGATTCAAGAGATGAAAGAATCAAGATCTACCAGGGTAAAATAAACAGCTGATGGGTTAGAAATATGTAGAAAAAAAAAACCACAAATTGTCGTTACCGACA
>NW_008601282.1:0-705 GCF_000691845.1 Merops nubicus | reverse complement strand
TGAATAAGTTTTGTTATCATTAGAAAACAAGTCTTTCCATCTGTTAGCCATTTCCTTTTCTCTCAAGGTATATGGTCCTGTAACGTGCATTCTAAAATTTTTAATATGTATAGCTAATCATTCTCTAGCTATCACTATTCTTACCCCATATCAAGTAGGTTTTCAAGATTAAAAGGCTCAAGGTTCAAATTCTTAATGATAATGCCATCTTCTGGCAAAAAAAGAAAATACTACTTTTTTACAACAAACCGTAGTCAACACTTACTCAGTTACTGTCAGGATCTAATTTGGTTTGTTCACCTGTGAGAACACTGTGTCCTGGGGCAGAAAAATATAACATTCTTCAGCACAGTAGTTTCAAATCAAAGCTCATGTCTTGTTCCCACAGAGCCAGTCATGGCTTGACTGAAAACAGGATTTAGGCAAAAGCATAAGACTTCTTTAAAATAGTTGGATATAACATATTTTGAGAAAGAAGTGAGTCAGTATGGAGGTATAATACTCCAAGAGCATTCAGATCAGATAGCCTCAGGCCTAAGAAAAGTTTTTCAATCTGTTAAGCATCACTTGTAATTCCACGTTCAGTGGTAGCCCTTCTTATTTTAGCTGTCAGAAAGACTCAGCTTCTCTTTGAAATTTTCACCTTCTCACACATGGGACCTGCTTTGCCACTGACAAAAAGACACTGAAGCTGGTGAGTGAAAA
>NW_008601281.1:62435-65546 GCF_000691845.1 Merops nubicus | reverse complement strand
CTGAACCGGAGGACTTCAGACCCCATCTTTCCAGTTTACCAGTTTCCCCAATGAAGGTGCTTCTAACACTCTCTACTCTCCCTCATAAACCTAACCCTGGGTCAAGTTAACACCTAGGCTTCTGGGGTGGAGCTCCAGTTAATGTTTTGAAAATGGCAACTATTTGCTTTTTATCACTCTTCAAACTTCTTCAGACAACCTGGTTCTTCCATAAAACAATTCACAACACCCTGTCTGCTTTCACTCAGGGGTTCTTGGAGACTGCAGTCTAAAACAGCATTTTGTATTCAACTCTGAAGAGTTAAAGTAAATCTTCTGGTAAACGAACAGCAGCAATGCTCTGTTGAGTTCATTGCACTACTTCTGGCCATAAAAGTGATTAAATTTAACTGACAGCCTTACATGTGACGTTTTCTCCATTAGCTTCTCACAACATGGTTAATAGAACATTAGCAACTGACAATAATGGGAAACTCTTTTCTTTATTCTAACAGCAAGATGCTGGGCCTCTAGATAAGAGAGGACGAAGAGTAGTAGTGGTGGCTCATGCAGAAATGAGCCCAAAAGCAGCAGGAAAAAACCCACAGACCTATGCCAAGTTCAAGAACTTACCATGCATGTTCTTAATACAGTAAAACTACCATGAAATCCTTACCATAGAAATACTCATACCAAGCTGTCTGCAGGTACCAAGTGATAGTGAGCTCTGTTCCTAAACAATTTAACACAATCCATGAAAAATCATGCTTATATGCAATCAAACAGTAAGGATGAATTAGCTAAGCAAGATTAATTGGGAAATGTTCTCCCACCTAAAAATAAGCTCAAATATGCCTCAAAAATTTTTTCTTTTCTAGTTTTCTTTTATTATATCACTGTAAAAATGCAAAATTCAGTTTTGACTCCTGAAATATATATTTCCAGATCTTGTGGCTGAGGAGGCAATAAATCTGAACACTAGTAAACACAAATGTAGTGGATGCCACAGGAATTTTCCAATTTGTGATTAAATGGAATGTTTTCTTTGTTTTCCTCCCTCTGTTGACTTATCATTTATCTCTTACACTACAGCTTGCCTTGCGAGGAGGCCTCAAACAATAACTGTATTTTGCTTTGCTGTTCATAAAAGCAGGAACAAAAGACTTGGAGCTAGCACAAACACTGCTGTAGGTCCACTCAGGTGAGCTGAAGCTAAGCTGGCCATGGGGGCTATCTGAAAGTACCACAATCAGCACTGTCCCAGGCAACAAGAGTGCTGATTCTGCCCAAGAGCCCCCTCATCCTCCCTGACTGTGTCAAGAAGTTTGGTTATCTGAGCACCACACCTGGTCAGGGACATTCAAAGAAGACTGGGTTGGAACGAAGGGTGTTCTGTGGTTACAGAGTAAGTTTTCTATCAGTGTGAAACTCTTGGCTCTGCTGCAAAGCCTCGTTATTTCCACAATAGAACCTGAACTCTTTTTCCAAATTGGTAACAATTTCTATAACTATGGCATCAGAAAGTTTAATTTTTACCAAAGATTCAAATACAAAACCAAAGGAATTCATTTATATACAGTACATGCAAACAGAGGTTCAGGCACCAGCTCATTTTATGCAGTGACCTCCTAGTAATATCACTATGAGCTTTGTGAATTAACAGTAGCTGCCTACTACCTTCAGGGAACAAGAGACTGGCAGCTTTCTAAAGGAATGTTAAGACCTTAATTTTTATCTCTCACTCTGTTGTAAGCAGCTTAATTTTCTTTCAAGCAGCTGAAGGATAAAGGAGAGGTCATTGTCACTACAGGAAGATGAAGCCCTGATTCAAACAGGAGTGAGGTAGAGCACTTCATAACTTGTACTGAATCAGAAGACAATGAATTATCAGAGTCCTTACTTCTATCAGGTAAATGGAAGGCAGAAAGAAGTGGAAGTAGGGGGAGTGTGCCATGCAACACATGCACAGTTGTTCAAAACATCCAGCCCTGCATGTGCTGTTCTGAGAGCAACTGCAGGTGTACCACACAGTCTGTCAGTGCAAATGTGAACTTTGTATGCTCCAAGGACATGTTGGGTTCATCATGTCACTCACCACTGTCTTATGACACATTCCTTTGGGACTTTGAGATGTCAAACAGCCTTCACAAAAGCTACAGTACTGAGAGGGCTGCCAGCCCACACATGGACTGTGCAGTACAATGGGCAATATAAATTGGAGCAGATAAAATGAATTTTCTGTTCTCTCAATGTGCCCTGTACCTTGACAAACTTTCATGAAAATATCACATGATTTCCTGTACCATCCGTTCTCCTCAGAGCAAACCAAATTCAAGCCTCCTTAAATGGATGTGATCTAGTATTAAAAATCCCGAAAAGTGGCTATTTCTGCTTTGTTCATCACAAAAGCATGCTTTACGTTTTTGGATTTCCAGACACACAGCAAGGTAGACATTTTTCAATAGTGACAGAAACATTTAAACACTTACATACTAGAGTAGTTTAGCTTCCTCATTGTGAATCAAGGCAAATTCTGTAATCTACCTCCTAAACTGATAATCAAAGTTTAGCCATTAGCCAACTACTATGATACTGTTAAATAAAAGACAGTTGAGATGTCAGAACATAATTTAAATATTCAGAAAACTTAGTAGTGCCATATAAAAAAAAATTGTTAATAAAATCAGACTTTGTTACAGTGGGAATGTATTTAAAATATCTGTGTCGCAAGGACTCGCCTAACACAACTCTAATAAAATACTCTTTTTTAAGTATGCACATTGCCAAATTGCAGATGCTCATTTGAGCATCTTGTAAACTACAGAGAAAAAAAAAATATATATGACAAAGACTGTATTATACAACAAATCATATTGAATGCAAAATCACTTCATTAGAAACTATTATTGCTATATTCATTTCAAATAATACAAAATCATGAATTATATACAAAAAAGCCTCCCCAGAATTTTGGTAATTAGCAGAACATTTCAGTTTCTTTAATTGCTTCCATTAGAGTAATTTGTTCATTTTATTAACACCAGATGCAATAACACAATGCTAAAAATAAACATGCATTATACAACAAATTTATATTTTTCAAAAAATGTTCATTACAATCAGTGAATGCAC